>NW_006239198.1:680641-689262 GCF_000226075.1 Solanum tuberosum | reverse complement strand
ATATTAATAACTTAGCGATAAATTCTTCTTTCTTTAGTTCATTTTTGGAAATGCTTAAAGTAAAAAATGATATTAATGTATAAAATCGTGTCGCAAATCAATAACATAATAAGTTGATACAAAAAAACACCAAGAACTAGAGAGATATCAATATCTACAATAAAACTTTAGATCATTGAATCATCAAAATAGAATATATATATATACAATTAAAAATAACATCTATAAGAAAGTATTAAGTACAATTTAATTATATCACATATTTACACCTAATAATATTACTAATGAACTCATTTTATACCGTGCATAGCTAACTATATTATATGGGTACACTTTTCAAGTTTAGATGACATTGAATAATCAACTCAATTTTTTTACTATTCTTTAAATTGAGCTTGTAAGAGCTTCTAAGTCTTTTTCACATTAAATTTTCTATTTATCATCATACACATATTTTAATATTATCCCTATCTATATATATACTAATTTACACCGGACATAACACTTATTAGAGACATGTTTTGATTATGTAGATTGTTATAAAAAAATATTATCAATCAAATTAGAATACGCGTGCGTGGCACGTGACCAGAAACTAGTTATACGATAAGCACCAGTGTAAGTGAAAGTTAGGACTAAACTAAGAGTTAGTTTTTCAAAACTAAGATAAAGCACAATAAATAAATTTTGCATTCTCCACTAAGAATCAGATTACAAGATAAAAATGTCTCACAGTAACAACATTCTAGCCTTGCAAGAAAGAGATAAAACATTTGAGCCATTTTACAAAGACTAGCAAGTTAACAAAATACACTAAACAAGACTGACTGCCTCATGTACCTAACTACTCCCTTTTGAAGGTTGGCAACCAGAATTAAAGCATGTAGTAGGCACCACACGAGGTGCATGAGATAGCTTTTCAAAAATATGACGGAGACCCTCATGCTTAACCATGGATTCAAGTATGTTATCCTCTGACACAGAACATGAAGTGTTCTCTTCATTCCTGGACAGAAGTACATCTGAATGATATTTCTTTCTTGTTTGTTGTTCGATCTTGTCAACCTCCCATTTCGATGTCACTGGACAGTAGACATGAACAAATTTTGTCTGACCATTCCTGTAGGCTCGACTGATGGCTTGCTGTTCTACCGAGGGATTCCAGAGAACGTCAAGCAAAACCACTCTTGAGGCCCCTATTAGACTTATCCCTTCTGAGCAGGCTTTTGTCGATGCAAGAAGCACTTTGACATCACTCTTAGGGTCATTAAGAGAATTTATTGATATCTGCCGCTGCTTTACATCAAGTTTCCCATCCATATAGAGAATCTCTCGGCCTAAAGTCCAGCTAAAGAGAGAATTGAGCTGCTCCTTGATCAGGTTTAGAGGATCAAGTAACTGGCTAAATATTATAACCCTCTCCTTCCACCCACCACATAGTCTGATCAGTTCAATAACAAATTTCATTTTTACCCCAATATCAGGATCCAACCGACATCTTCTTTCCTTGAGCTGACTTTCTAACTCAGAGAACTCCTTCCTATTTGCCACTAATGAAGGATGAACAGAGATCAGAGACATCAGATTTTGTTCATAAAAGGATCCCGGATTCTCTGGAACTCTTTTAAGCAACTCCTTCTGCAAGTCTGTGGGTTTCAAATGTATTACTGTATCCCGTATACCTGGAAGGCTTACCTTCTTTACATTTTCGCTACATTTATGGACAAGGGGTGAAATAATATCCCTAAGCTCTTCCAATGCTCGGGCATTCTTGTCAATTGAATTGCTAAGAGAAGCCCATTTCTGCTCCAAATCAGAAGCAAACTTTGGACTAACTACAGAGAGAGTGTTGTACAGCTCTTTGATGTTATTCTGGAACGGAGTTCCAGAAAGAAGTATGCGCTTCTCTGTTTCAACCTTCTTCAGTGCTTTCCACACAAGGCTGTGCTCATTCCGAGCAGTGTGCCCCTCTTCAAGGACCAGCAGATCAGGAAACTTTAGGAGTATTTCTCTAAGCTCTTTGGCATAACCCTCTCCATCTTCTCCTGTGAGAATCCTGAACAAATCATAGCTGATTCCCAAAACACTCGTACTTTTTGCCCAGGATTTCAGCTTCACCATCCGTATAAGGTGTGGATTTTTTTTCGCAGCACTGGATAAACAGTGAAAGACACCAACAGTACCTTCATCTTCCTTGAAAGAGAAGTTTTTGCTGTTCAAGTTGTGGAAGGGAATGTCCACCGCCCATTTCTGGAACTCCGCTTCCCAGTTAAGAAGCAAATTTGATGGAGCTATGACTACAGGCCGACACTGTGGGAACAGCTTCAGATATGACTGAAGAAATACTATGGTGAGTCGGGTTTTTCCGGTGCCAGGTGGGTGTGAGATAATGCACCCTCCCTTACTCTCCGATAGGGGCTCTCTCAGCCTCTCAATCTTTATATCTCCACCTATGTTGTTCCACATGAACTCGAATCCTCCACGTTGATGAGGATACATTGTAGCTTTGGCACTTTGGGGAACTAAATCCCACACGGTTCCTTCTCCAAAAATGGGAGAATCCTCAGCTGCTGAAGAATCAGGAACTCTAAAGCCATCAACATCGAAGACTGATGGGGATTCTCCAAAGTATTTTCTTTCGTACCTCCCTTGAGTTCTCTGAGCCTGCAGATGACATATAAGTTCAAGAATTTAAGAGTGAATCATAAATAAATTGGAGGGAGGATGTATTTACAAAAATATTTGAAAAGGAAAGTGCTTGACAGAACAAAACTCGTATACTTACAAAATCAGGGAAGATGTATTTCATCTCCAAATGGACATACGAACAAACTGAACAGAAGAGTCCAATTTGTTCATCTAGCTTAAGCTTGTGGTTCCCCATCTGACACTCACTTAGTTGTCCACTCTGCATCGGCGAAACTGATGGATTCGTAAATCCAATATGTGATTCTAAGATACACATGTTCATTTCAGAAAAAAGATCTTCAATTTCCTTTTCCCATTCTTCTTTCTCTGGGGGAAGAGGTTCCTCGTCTTCAAATCGAAATACTAAAGGAAGTGTTTCTTTGACAGAAACAGGTTCCTTCTCTTCTGGAGGAATGACTTCATTACGATCATGGACATTTTTTATTGAATCAACAATAAACTTCAGAAACTCAGACTCTTCAAGAATCTTCTTCGGATTCTTTCGAAGAGCATCAGTTGAAGATTCGAATTCCGACTTAGAATATGAGGTTGTATCAGTAAACTCTTTGGATTTGTCCCCTGTCTTGCACATGTCCGCAACGTTAACAACCTCAGGATCACTCTCCTCCTCCTCATCCTCCTCATCCTCCTCCTCCTCCTCCTCCTCCTCAACAACAATAACAACATCAGGATCGGTCTCCTCCTCCTCCTCCTCCGCAACATTAACAACATCAGGTTCAGTCTTCACCTCCTCCTCCGCAACGATTACAACATCAGGTTCAGTCTCCACCTCCTCCTCCGCAACGATTACAACATCAGGATCACTATCCTCCTCCTCCTCAACAATATCAACATCAGGATCAGTCTCCTCCGATGACGAATCATCATCATCTGATACTTCCTCGACGAATGTCTGATTTGTGAAGTACTCAGAAGTTCCTCGACTGAACTTCCTCCTTCCATTGTTTTCCACATTTCTCTCGTCACCTCCAGAAGTCTCCATCTTTTTTCTTTTCCTTCCATTCGTAGAATTCCCACTTTGACTCAACTCATTCCTCTTTTCAATTATCTCGACCATACATTTTAAAGATTGTTGTCTAGTCCTCCTCTTTGAAACAGAGTCATCCCCTGAATCCATCTTCCTCACCTGAGTCAAAATACACAATTTCATTACCAATCAAAATTCACAAGCATATATCTATCTAAAACAAATTCTTCACAATAACAACAAGACTGAACTGCATTTACAAATACTAACCTTAATAAAAAAAAACCCCTTTTCTGCTGGAAAATCAAGAATGGATAGCTTTGAATTCTTCCAAACCGTAAAAAACAGAGTAATAGGGAAAGGCGCTTTTTCTGCCGGAAAATCAAGAATGGATAGCTTTGAAACGGTATAAACAGAGTAATAGAGAGTGATGAGTTTGAATGCATAGACACAACTATATATAGAAGGAGATAGAGTAACAGCATAAGCAAAACGTGACTTAGACAAGCCTTTTAGCGTGACAGAAAAAACTTATGTAAAGTGCGTGCATTTTGTGATACATTAGAATATTCCAAGTTCCAACTATTCAGAACGATGTAAAGTGTGAATGTTAACTCTTCCAACTGGGTCACATGAATTGTCAAAAATAAAATTGTCTTTCTTTAGCAAGGGTATACTTTAATTTAATTAGATAATTTTTTTCAAAATTGTGGGAACGATCGTAGCTACGCTCTTTAGTTTTAATTCATATCCTATAGTTATAGTTTTATTACATTGAATGTCGTCGCTCTTATTTGTGTAAATTTTTATAATTACTTCGAGTAAAAAATTGACGATCAATTAAGAAAAATATTTCATCATATTAGGTTTTAGGAAAAAAAAAAGAATGAGATAGATGATTATAGATCACTGATCTGAAAGGTTTCGGATTTGTTTATAACCTAGAAAAAGTAAATTAATAACGAAATAATTTTGAAAACTAAATGTTCTGCTCAACTTAGTGACAAAGGGTGTTTAAATTTTCTTAGAACCGGTTACAAAGGTGACTGAATTAATATAGCGGGTAGAGCTGCATATCGGTTGGTTCGGTTCGGTTTGGTTTTGGAATTTACGGTTTTACTTATCGGTTATCGGTTTGTAATCATGCTCAACCATTATGGAACCGTTAAGATATCGATTTATCGGTTAGTGATCGTTATCGGTTCGGTTATCGGTTTAATCGTTAACAGTTCGCACAATTTTCATTGAGAATTACTAATGGACTAATCACTAATCAACAGTACGCAGTAGCCAGTAGTCACTAATGAACTTTTCCCCGTTAGTCCATTACTACATAAACACTTAATAAAACTCCATATTAACCTGGACAGAGATGTCAATATTGCCTATTATTGCCTAATCTGGCAAACTCAAAAGAATTCCTATAACAACCAAGCCAATTTTGATATGAACTATAAAGAGAAACCATTACAACACTGCTAACAAAAACTACTAATGATCATGAGACCATTACTAATAAAAACTTTTTCATTGCAGATGGTAATATTGCAACATTGCAGGTATATCTTACTGAATCGCTCATTGTAATGAGAAGATAAAAATAAAGACTTAAAGTAACGGAACCAACCATTTGAACCTCAATTTAGACACTTAGAGAATGATATTCAAAATAACTCGCTTGCGTGGGAGTAGTGACAGTGAATCAATGAGTGGATTCACAGCTTTGGAATATTATTGTGAAATTTTAGTGTCAACTATAAAATTACTGTAAAGAGTCTGAAGATTGAAATGTAAACCCTAAAGGCTAAAATGTGTCTAAGGCCTTAACTGATATAAAATGTAACTAATTAAACTTCTTATCGGATTATCGGGCACCCAATTAGAAATATGGCCAAACCGAGACCCAAACCGATAAGCCGATAAGAAGTTTATGGTAAACTGAGACTCGAACTGTTAAGCCATTAACCTGAACCATTTAACCAAATTATCGGTTCGGATTATCGATTTCGATTTGATTTTGAACAGCCCTAATAGAGGGTGGTAGGCCATAAAACGATTTCACTTGACAACGTCTTCTCAGTCATGCTCTTTGCATCGAATTTGCCCAATACAATTAGTATCTCTTGTGTGATTGGTGAGTTACTGCATAAAAACGAGTTTATATAGTTCGTACCTGAAGAATAGCGGGGGTGGGTGACCAATAGTGTGAAACTCTATTGTGACCAGAATGTCATAATTCAAAATTAATTACAAAGGCTAATATTGCATGTTTGGTATTTGAGTTAGTAATAAATTTTGATTTTGATTTTGACACTTGTAACTCGGTATATTTTATCTTTTATTAATCAAAATGTTCCTTTTTATAGGAAATATGTCATATTTGGAGTACTTCTAGAGGTATTATCATCAAATATTGAAGTAATAATACAATTTAACATAAGTATATAACACATGAACTATTAAACGATAAAATAATTAATATTTTGGGAAATTTGTGAATATTCCCAAGAGGCTAAAAATATTGATAAACCTATTCTAAATACTGATCGAAAAAACATACACTAATATAGAATGAGAAAAAGAAACGTGACAAAAAGAGGGGGGTGGCTGGAGTTTTAGGTTTTGTTAAGGAGGAGAAACTACAAATGAGAGAGAATATATAGCACGTCAATTTTTTTCTACAAATGTATATAAAAAAATTCTTTCACATATAAAGTGAAAAAAATGTGTAGTAATATCACTTTCAGATGGTACTAAAACAAAAATCTTCACAGACTAAAGTGGATAAATATTTTGTGCATTTTATAACATTGAAATATCTCTTTAGCTTCAAAGGAACGAGGATGATATGAAGCAAAAACCCTTGAATTTTTTAATTTTTTAAAAAAATTATTATTCACCTAGTGTTTGGTATGAATTTTTTACAACTTATAACTGTCAAAAAGAATATTTTTCTTTCGTCTCGATTCATGTAATGTTTGATTTGACAAAAAGTTAAAAAAATATCATGAAAAGCTCACTTGGGCAGATTAATAAGCTTCGCAATGACAAGCCCATTACGAAAAAGTAAACCTAATCAGGCGATAATTAGGGCTCGCGTCAAAAGCGGATAACAAGGGTTCTCTGATTATAAATAAGAGAGAGTCAGAGATAGTAACGAAAGAGTAATTTGGAGTTAGCGCGTGGGATTTGGAACTTTGAAAGAGATTTGGAGCAAGAAGGCAAGAATCAGCCCTATTAATTGAGGTATGTTGTTTGTTACAATCTGATGTAATTGCAATTCATTTATGTTAGCTCTAATCCTAGAATGTGTGTCTTCATTTATGCTATTTGAAGGTAGAAAGTTGAATAGGAAAAAATAGTGTAAACGAAGACAGACGTTCTAGGATTAGAGCTAACATAAATGAACTGGAATTACATCGGATTGTCACAAACAATATACCTCAATAAGTAGGATTGATTCTTGTCTTATTGGTCCAAATCTCCTTCAAAGTTCAAAATCTCACGTGCTAAGTCTAGATTATTTCTTTCGTTTCTATCTTTGACTTTCTCTTATTTAATCGAGAAACTCTTATTATTCACTTCTGACACGAACCTAATTATCGCCTGATTAAGTTAACCTTATTGTAATGAGTTTGTCATTGCGAGGCCCATTAACTTGCCTACATGAGGTTTTCATGATATGTTCTTGATTAACCATAATGTATGTTCATGTCTTTCTCTTTTGCCTTGACTTTTGCATTCGTTCAATAGGTTCACATTATGAGCCTTCTTAAATTGACAAGGATGATTTTTTGGCGATTTGTCTAATTATATTGTAATATCCCTAGCTTTTTTAATGTTCCATTTTCTCAAAAACGAAATGAGGAACATCTATTCTAAGTGGGCATGAGCTAGAATCCTTATATCTGCTTGGTTGTTCAATGGAAAGTGTTGTTTTGTGACCAACAATCCAGAATTATGGTGGAGTGGTAAGTATTTTTTTATCCTAAACCAGAGGTTTTAAGCTGGGCTCCAATTAGCGGGGATGGAAAATGAAAAAAAAAAGTATTGTCCTGCGGAGAACCTAAACACTTAAAAAAATGTATATAAAAATATATTTACAATTGTATACAATTTTCAAAATTGAAAAAAAATCATCTAGTTCAACTATATATGTACATTATAATGGGGAAACTACATAAATGGACCACAAAACATAAAATAATTACAATTTCATAGCCCAACTCAAACTAATTCAGGAAATACTCACTGACCCAAAATACTAATCTCAATAAATTACAATATATATCCCCTTTAGTTTATGCCAAATTTCTCTTCAGTCCTTTTTAAATTTAGGCCCAATTTCGCCTCTAGCCTTTTAAAAGTTAGGCTCAATTCGCCCAAAACTTTTGTCCTGTTATTAATAATTTTTGTTTTTTTCTAATTTATTATTTTTGTTTTATCATTAATTACTTTTATTCTTTCTCATTTATTATTTTTATTTTTATTTCATCTTGTCCTTTATTAGAGTTACAATTTTGTAATATTTTTATTTATTTATTTATTTATTTTGGTTAGTTTATCTTCTTTTTATTTTTTCTCTCTTTCTATATTTTAATCTTTTTAAGAAAATAAAATAAATTACTTGTGTTCTTTTCTTATTTATTATTTTTATTTTCTCTTTTATTCTTTTCTCATTTATTCTTTTTATTCTTTTTTTTCTTCATATTATCCAATTTGATAACAATTTTACTATTTTTTTTCTTTATCATTTTCATTTTATCCTTTATTAGAGATATCATTTGGTAATATTTATTATTTATCTCTTTGTTCTTCGTTTTTATTTTCTTTTTTCCTTTATTAGAGATATATTACCATTTGGTAATATATACTTTTATAGTATCATTTACTAATGAGTAATTTATATACAACATACATTAATGATATCACGGTGTGTATATAT
>NW_006239198.1:655505-680576 GCF_000226075.1 Solanum tuberosum | reverse complement strand
ATATATATATATGTTGTCTTGGTATCATTAAAACTGATAATTTGGTAATATATACTCTTACAGTATCATTTACCAATGAGTACAGGGTATGAACAAGAAACCTTAATGATACCAATACAGTATATGTATATATGTCAGTTACGCGAAATTATCACTTGGGGGATCTATTGTAATTATTTAGGGGGCATCAATGTTTTTTTTTTTAAAAAAAAAATAAATTTGATGGCCTATTCAGCCTTTTATTGGGGGCATCAATGTGAGGGGTATATATTTGTAATTAATGTGTATTTATGGGGCATTTGTTTAGTTTCCCCCATTATAAAATACTAAGGGTCCGTTTGGCCATGTGATACGAAATCAATATAAGATGAAGTTGAAGTTTTGTTTGAACATGCAATTTGGATTTTTAAGTTGTATTTTTTGCTCATAAACGTAAAAAAAAAATTACAAGTTGTGAAAACTATCAAAACTGTCTCAATTTTTTATACAATCTTGCCAAATAAGCAAAATTCCATACCAAAAAAAAGTTCATAACAAAAGTACAATACATCATCACAAAGCTATTCTTAAAAAAACATATTAGCATTTATCGATAAAATTTAGTTCAATAAAAAAAATTGAACATAAGTTGTAGTCTGCTATATTTATTGAGTCGTTTGTTGGTCAAATCATTAGTAATTATATCATCATGTTTATATTCCATGAATATTTCGTCACTCCTATAGTATTCTCGAAAAAAAATATCTACCAATTTTTATATATGAAATATTTGAAATCATGATATGAAATTCCCAAATCAAGCTTTTTGGAGAATTTAGAATTTAGATGGAGATGAAATCGCATGTTCAAATATTGATTTCATCTTTGATTTCAAATCAAAGAAATGAAATCACATGTCCAAATCCCAAGACTCAGAACTCATATATGAATAGATGCAGAGCTATATAGTTAAGATTTTTGGATGCCACACAAATAAGAGTTGAATAAAGAGACAAAATTTGTTACTTTGACAACACTTGGAAAACAAATGGATTTATTTACACAAACACACACTAGTGAGTACAAGTCCTAACTATGGAGCTTACAAGTACTTGTATCACTTATAATAGAAAAAAGAAAACTTCCCTCCTTTTGCCATACTCTCCCTAGTGTAAACATACTTAATCAAAAAGAACTAATGGTACACATGAAGAGACCATTTCTTTTGCCAAAGAATATTACTTAACATATATATACGTATATAGAAAAAATTTACTCGTTCCGTGCATAAGGATCTCAATTTTGAGGCTGATATAAGTTTGATTCCGCGATATGTGGAGCCTTCAAGCCTGAAATAGCAGGTAAAGAAAGTTAGACAAAAAGGTTCATATTAGCTTATTTTGAGTAACTTGTATAGACCATATTTGAGTAGACTTGCCTGAGCCAAGGGGCTCATTGGTCGTGCAGTTTCAGCGATGGTCTTCTTTCTGAGTTGTTTAGGTAAGGGAAGTTGTGTAGGCCTAGATGCACCTGCACCAGTAGCTTCAATAGAAGTTGTTTCTTGTGATTCTTGTACTGCCTGTGTCAGTATCTCAACCGCTTCGCTCATTTTTGGCCGCTCTTTGGCGTTCTTGTTTAAGCAGCTATCAGCCAGTTTTGCAATTCTCTTAGCAGCAATAAGTGAGAAGTCATTTCGAAGCCTCGAGTCAATTATCATGCTAAATCTTCTACTATCAGCAGGAAATTGTTTTACCCAATCAAGAAGCTTCTGCTCGATCACAGGACGGCTCCTTTCCAAAGTTCGCCTGCCTGTGAGGATCTCATAGAGAACAACTCCAAAGCTCCATACATCACTCTTAACTGATAGATGTCCAGTTTCAACATATTCAGGGGCAGCATATCCTAAAGTCCCCACCGGCTAAGAACAAAAAATTACGTATTAACAATCAGGCCACGAGAATAGAAGTCTAAAGCATGACTAACCTGTGCAATTCAGGGCCTAAAAATAACTAAAGATAAACTATACCAGCTAGTAAAGTAATAAAGCACATGGTTACATAAATAGCTAGAGATCAATGAAAACAAACAGCATGGTGACTTGCGACTGGAAGAGGAATATGAGCCAATAGCGAGAAGCTAAGTTGCTCGGACTCATGTGCAGGTGTTTGATACGGGTGTGGATCCAAAGGTCGGATCCTTCATGATCTAAATCTTAAGATTCAAGGGTCCAGATCCAAGTTTAGATATGGCCTACGGGTGTGGGGATTCGGCTAAAAATGATTCAAATATCTAAATTAGAGTTAGATGTCTAAATTATGAGATATTATGTGGAAAACTTACAAAGTATTCTGAAGAAAAAATATTTATCAAGGGGAGAATCCCAGAAGGTGATAAAAGGAAAAGGATTGACATAGAAATTACTTTTCTTTTCCAGTCTTTAAACAAAGCACTACATTTTCTTCAATTTCATCTTAAGTATTTATCCCAAATTTCTCTGTTGATTTTGGTCAAAGTCCCCAAAATAGATTGACCAACTCTGGTACCACACCCACGTCGTGTCGACACGGGTGCGGCATGAAAGTGAAAAGTCCGAGCAACTTAGGCAAAAAGAAGACATAAAAATGCAGTCCCTTCAAGTATTAGTCAAAAAGGCAGGTATATTTCGAATGTACAGAATTTGGCATAACAAACCCCTACCACACCCTCTTTCTAGGGAAGTTCACTATAAAAATTCAGCATCCATGCAAAATCGAACATTGTCATCACTTACTGCTGTAGACACATGAGAGCGGTCACCAGCTGGCCCTTCCCTTGCAAGCCCAAAATCTGAAAGCCTTGCATTAAAATTCTCATCCAGAAGCACATTTGATGACTTGAAATCTCGATATATCACCTTCAATTTTAACCAAAAAGTATTCATTAAGAAAGGAAATGAAAGAAAAAGTTCAAGAGTTTTGTATAGAGATAGAAAGAAGAAAGGTGCTTTTAGGAGCACAAAATGCTTTTAGCTTAATTGGTGTTAATTATGATCATAAACATGCTATCTCTTGTCAACCACGCCTACTCGTTTTATCTTTCTTGGCTTCAGAACTTAGTTGGAAATACTGATACATGTGAATTAACGAAGTTTATTTGTTGCATTTTTCCAGTAAATGGAACAGGTATCTGCCAGTTTCCTAATAATGTTAAGAAGGCAAAGCATGTCAGTTAACCCCTGACAACACACTGCTACAAATTCATCAACTTAATTAAATGGAAAAAATTGTCACGTAATTAGAGAGCTTGATAAAAAAGTCTAATGTATATATCTAATTATCAGCTGGATTTTCTTTTGGCATCTGAAATTAAGGATACGACTCTGTTGGCAAAGTCAGATAATATGTGTTTTCTATGTCATAAGCACAAAATCAATTGTGACCTGATTAGCAGAATTTGAAGTGCCAATCATTTTATCTGAGTAGTTAAGCATACCTGGACTTCTAGTCCCTCATGCAGATAAGCCATCCCTTGCGCGGCACCAAGGATAATTTTCAATCTTGTTTTCCAAGAAACTACCGGTACAGCTTTGTTGAACAGATGATCCTCTAAGCTCCTATTTTGCATGTATTCATAAACCAACAGGCGCTGAATCCCTCTTTCCCCATCTGTAGCGCAATATCCTAGAAGTTTAACAAGATTAGGGTGCTCCAAGACTCCGAGGAATTGAACTTCTGCAATCCATTGTCGATGGCCCTGCATAGTATATGAAGAATTAGCAACATTTATTGTCAGAGCCACAGAGAAACCAACAAAGAATCAAGATGTCGTAACAAATAGAGAGGGCAGTGAACTTATACAACCAAACAAAAGTGGACGTTGAACTCTTTAATTCATCTAACTCATTCAACTTATGTGGCAAGTAAAATAGAGCACATAACCAGTAATGAAAGGAAAATGTGCTGCTCTAAACTCTAGACCTGTGGGAATCACAATGGCTCTCTACTCAATAGGTTAAGTACATAAAAAGAAGATGTAAAGAGGAAAAAAGTTAATCAATCATGGAATTCAACGTATCAATTATGGAAACGTGGAGAAAAGAAGCAAGAAAGGCAACACGTGTTGCTAGCTTAATTAATTAGAGCCTGATTATACTAATCTTAACACCTACAATCAATGATAACATGGCACTGCCTTCATTTTGAAAGAGATTGCAACTATTTGGTCCCGAAATAAGCTTAGCTAGTGAGTCTACCATTTGCCATTCTATATTTGTCAAGCATTTGTCATACATAACAAAACTTAATTTAACATAAAAATGCATATGCAAATAGTTTTTCCAAGTTTTCGGCCCAAATTTAAACCTCATATGCCACCGCATATTCTGTTTTATGCAGTCACAAATACGACTTATCTCAATCACTTCTGATTCCAATAAAATTTTACCTCTTTACAACAAATCTCTAAATTGCAACATTTAACAAGGTTGATCTTACATAAAGCAAGAAACTTAACGGCAAAGTGAGTTCAACATCTACTATATATACTTAAAACATAACTTTAACCATGTATCAACAGTGTAATGGGGTTTGGCCCTACCATGCTCCGCCCTTGCTCGTATCGAATATGAATATGATACATACACCACAGATCAAAGGAAAAGTTTATACCTGCAATCCAAGTGTATTGAGTTTCTTAACAGCAACCACAATAGGATCACCCTTTCCATTAGGAGGCTGAATTGAACCTTTATATACACTCCCAAAACCACCTTCTCCAATCTTTAACAATCTATTGAAATTCCTTGTAGCCTCCTTAAGCTCTGAGAGAGTAAAAACCCTCAAATTTTGCTCTCTTTCTCTATACATTTCCGGTATACTTCGAGGAGATGAAACTGAACCTGTAGACCTAGTTGCCCTATTTCCTTCTGAATTACCATTTCTCCTACTTTCATTACTCAATTCTGGTGCTGATTCCCCTCTCCTACGGGAACTCGATTTATCCTTGAATATATAAAAACACTTCAGCATTTTTCTTAAAGCAAAAATCTTGAAACTTCCTGAATTAAAAACACCCCAATAGGGTTAAAAAAAAGTTTTTTTTTTCTTTAAGCTTCTGCTACTCTTATCAAGTCAATAACTTGGTAAAGACAAAATTTGATGATAAATAATGGAAAGATACCAACTTTCTGCAGCTGAAATAGGAACAAAACTAGGATAAGCAAAGAAAAATGAAAATATGTGAGAAAGGAACAGAGAAAAGTCAATCAAAAAGTGGGAACTGGTAGCTTTACACCAAAAGGGGACAAAATTTCAAGTGGGTATCAGTAAAAAAGCAAGAAAACTCAAAAACCAGAGAAACCCATATGAGAAAACAGAAGAAAAACTCAGAAACCCACTTCAGAATTGTAAAGAAAAAGCATTATATATTGAAATAAACTGTAAAAATTGGGGAAAAAACCAGAATTTTGCAGCTGTATAGGTAGTCAAATGTGGAAAATGGATTTAACAAGCATGACATAGGAATGTAAAGATTATAGAGAGAAAAAGAGAGAGCGTGTTAACGTGTATGAAAGGAAAAGGAGTAAGGAAGGACAAAACTTGAGAAGACTACAAAAAAATTGATGTGCTATTGAAGACGATGACCAAGAAAATATGGAGAAATGAATCAACCTATTCTTTTAGAGTCTTGTTTGGTTTTCAAATAAGTTATTATGTTATATCGCGATATAATTATTTTTGGGATAAGTCATATCGCGATTTTATTCAAATCAAACATAGGATGAATTCATTCTAAAACCAAATGAGTTCTTGATTAACGGACGGATGAATTACCTTTGTTGGATGTCTAGTTTGTTTTAAATATATAATAATAATTAATAATTAAGTCATAATCTATTGATCGATTGTGTCAATAACTTTTTTTTATTAGGTTCGAGGAATTTATAATGAATCTACTGATTTTTGTCGTTTTTGTTATTGTTGTTGGATTAACAATAGGGGTTGTTTCTAGTGGAGTTGGTCAATGGATTGTTGTCGGTCAAGCTATAGAGGGTATCGCGAGACAGCTTAAGACAGAGGAAAAGATATGAGATACTCTATTGCTTACTTAAGTTTTTATGAAAGTTTTATCAATCTATGAACTGATTGTAGCATTGAAGAAATTATATTTGGATATGCATTACACTTGAAAAATAAGTTCAAATTTTGTGAGTTAGGAAAAAAAATCACTTATCCAAATCAGCTTTTCTTATTTAAATATTAACCAAAACATTATTCTAATATATAATGTAATTGATTCGAAAATCAAAAAACTCATATCCAAACAGACCCAAACATTTTTTTTATTGTACTATGATATTACTACTCTTTTTAAAAAAAAAAAAACTTTTCTTATGTACTTTTTTTTAATTTAATTTTCTTGCTGGTTGTCTGAAGAGGATTTCTTGGATAATTCATAATTCAAGTGGACCAATATTTGACAATGATGTTTGTAAGATTTTAAGATGAAAATATTTGACGAGAAAATGTCAAATACAGCTTGTTTATGTTTTCCACAGCTTATGTTTAATTTATTAATCATTACAAAAAAATTATTATTATTTTTCAAAGAAAAAATAGTGATGATTTTGCAATAGAAAATTCAATTAATTTCTTTTGAGTTGTTTTTTTCTTTGATAATGAAATTTCTAAAACAGTTAAAAGACCGTTGAACGCGTTTTGGCGCAAGTCCACGTCTTGAGGCTTCAAAAGGGAAAGATTAGTACATTAAGTAAGAAATTAAAGATGAAGAATTTTATTTTATTTTT
The DNA here is from genome assembly GCF_000226075.1 of Solanum tuberosum. Lineage (NCBI taxonomy): Eukaryota > Viridiplantae > Streptophyta > Magnoliopsida > Solanales > Solanaceae > Solanum > Solanum tuberosum. The sequence goes on along the minus strand of NW_006239198.1, from coordinate 673,813 downwards.
CACCTCATGTTTCGATACCGGCTTTATATTGGACTCCAAATCCAACTATTTTGGATTCTTATTGTGTAGGGTGTCATTCAGAAGAAGCACTTTTTATCAAGGATTTTTTCATACTTATGGCTCAAATTCGAAACTCTGGTTAGGGGAATAGCAGTTTCATCCAATGCACCCATTGGTGGTAAAAGATAATGAGGAATTACTATAACAAAGGAGTTTTGAAATCTTGATATTTTTAAATAAAACTAATTTGAGAATTAAAAGTATAAATAGGTAGGTGTGGATATTGAATTATTATATTGCCGCCGAGAGAGCACTGAGACGAAGAACCTAGCTAGGAATTTCCCTGCCCGTGTCTACTTCTTGAAAAACCTAAAGGGTCAAGGTAAGCGTATCAAGAGAAAATGAGCAAAGCTTATTCCCGGCTAATTGAATGGAGTTCCCGGCTTTAAAGAATCAAGTTCAAGTACCGAGGAGATTTATTTGAAGAGCTTTGGTTATGAATGAATAAGCATGTGAGAATTAAAAAACTTTATTCGCTATATCGGTATTATGGTATTTGAAATGAATTTAAAAGAATTTTGATATTCCGGGTACGATATTCAATATTTTAAAAAAAATATTGAAATACTGAATATCATATCAAAGTATAGAAGTTAATCAAGTTATACACCAACATGTTGTGGTGCAGTGATGGGACTACTTCATCCTTAACTAGAAGACTCGAGTTACGTTCTAGCCCTGGCTATGGAGAAAATCTTGTTGGGAGTGCCACCCCTGAATGAGCTTTGCAGTGCGTGATCTGAATTTAATCGGGGCTCTAATATAGACTGTGGACATCGAGTGGAAAACCAAAAAAAAATAGAAGCGATACATACAATTCATATATACTATTGTAATAAGAGCAAATATATAAAATAGTTTACTTCGACATATGTAGGGTAATTTTCTATTATATGAGTATATATGTAAATTAAAATCGAACAAATTATAATTATCAATTTCTCATACTTTAAAATATCAAAATTAATTTTTTAGACTATAAATGCTACATTAATTTGATATGAATAATAATATAAGTATTCCCTCTGTCTCAATTTATGTGACTTACTTTTCTTTTTAGTCCGTCCCAAAAATAATGATACATTTTCATATTTAGTAACAATTTAACTACAAAATGTCTATTTTATCCTTAATGAAATGATTTACAGCCACACAAATTTCTATCATTCATTTTGGACCACAAATTTTAAAAGTCTTTTTTTATTTCTTAAACTTCGTACCAAATTAAACTATTTCACATAAAATGGGACGGAAAAAGTAGTATTTTAGTAAATTAAAATTATCGAAGTTGTAAATACCATGTCATGTTCACCCCCTACAAATAGGTAGTTAGGTTTTTAAAAGTCGGTGTCCAAATTTCCAATAATAAAACTACTACTATTAGTTGTCTGACTTAAATGCCCTCAAAGGACGACGTAAGACAAAAACAACCAATGTAAAAGAGAGTTGTGAAGTGTTGGAATCATCCTCGAGATTTCGGGTTCGAGTTTCTGGATATAAAATTGTCTTTATTAAGGAGTATTTTACCTTTTAATGTGAGATTTTTTAGCGCGTATTCAAATTTAATCGGGCTCCAATATAGATATCAGATATCGAATTGAAAATTTTTAAAAAAAGTATCAAAAAGTCGGTTAATTCAGATTCATTCAAATATTAAATGATCCATTTTTAAAGGTGATTCTTCTAATACAATTTTTTCCATATTCAAAATTTAAACCTGAGATTTCTAGTTAAAGAGCGAAGAATCTCAATTATTTTATCACTACTTTAGTGTGGTGGCTTTTGTTTCAAAAAGTGTTTAGGATTTTCGTTTTTAATTTTTGCAAAAAAACAAAAGAAATTGAATATTTTTGTACTTTGTTAAAAAACAAAATCCACCAAATCTTATTTCAATTTACGTATTCGATATGAATGTCCAAAAATGATTGATACTTATCATTTTATTTTTGTAAACCTCGATAACTCTCGAAGCGTTATTTGAGTTGAGGCTTTTTGGAATTTGGAAATAACATCTATATTTCTATAAGGTAGTGTAAGGTTTGCGTATACTTTATTTTCTTCAGACTCAACGTATAAAATTACATTGAATATATTATTGTTGATAGTGATATTTCAATCAAACTATTTTTCCACTAAATAAAAATTAATATACAATATGCATAAATACTAATATTCTAAACATCATGTTTAGGCAAATACTATCATCATTATATAAAATGAGATAAACATAGTAGTGAATTTGCATGTCTTTCTTATGGGTTTAGAGTTTTAAAAGTTTTAAAATCCATGTGCATGATTATCTAATTAAATATTGTACCATATTCTTTTTTTGCCAAAAAAAGAAAAGTAGATTATGATCTTTCCTTGGGGAATATTTGTTCAAATTGGATTAGCTTTCGGCTTATTCATGTCATTAATAATTGTGTTCAAATTGGATTTCTAATCCTTTTATTTAATTAAATAAATTGTTCACGCAAAATACTTTATTGAGTTACTTTTGTATCTTTTTATGAAAAGTATAAAATATTTTTAAATAAGTTGATTTCAAAAGCTTTGATCAAACAGACTATGAATTTGACTGCTTGAAGTGAAGTGCGGTAACTATATTTAAATTGAAAATATAAAATATTAATAATGAGTAATAAAAGTGAAAAATATATATCTATGCTCTCATTAATTATTTGGGGCTGGGCATTTTTCTTTAATTGTATATGTATATATCTTGTAACTTATTCAACAAAGGTATCATGAATTTGACCTGTTTTTTACTTGACTTGGGGTTTGCTTCTATCTTCCATAGTTCCAGTAATAAGGTTGGCAACTTCCATACTATTTCGTGTTCAAGTGGTAAGTATTCATAAATTTTTAATTAAACGATTCAAATTTAAATATGAGATAAAATTACTTTAATAGAATATGTTTGATCTCAAAGTTAAATGAGTTAAGGCCAAAACAGATATCAAATATCGAATGAAAAGGTAAAGAGGGGCCATTCCAACTCTATCAATTTTAGTTAAACACAAAACTTATCTAGTCTACCAATTATGAAAATTGACATTGAATTTATTTTATCCTAATTCTTATTATTGAAAAGTATTACTTATATTGAAAAGTATAGTAACAACAACAGCTAATAATGAGCTGTTGTTACTTGTTTTAGTTCTTTTTTTATTTCTTGCATATGTCAACATTAATTAAACTCATAGACCAACCAATGATTTACAGTTTTCACCCTTTGGACCTTCTCTTTTCTTCCAGCATTCAATATTCGAAATTTATTGATTAATATTAATTTGTATTTAAGTAATTGATATTCGAAAATCATTGATTAATATTAATTTGTTTTAGATAAATCAGCTAAAGACTTGGGAAAAAAAATTATCAAGAGATTTTCATTTTCAAGAAGGTGACATGTTAAATTATTGTACTCCTTTTATTCATTTTACTTATTACGTTTTGATTTATGAGAATTAACTTGACTAGTCTCTAAAACTAAAATCAAATTAAATTATGTTGATATTTTCAATTTAAAATGTAGATATTAAAAAACTGTACAAATTGCAATCTTTCTTATATTAATATGATAAAAATATATAATGTTTGATTCTTAAAAAATAAAATATGAAAAATAAAAGCGTAAAATTCTACATAGGATGCTGAGGTAATCACTTACATAGACCAAAAAATCATTGTGCATTAACTCTATGGACATCATGAATTCAGTTCTACATGACTAATTAATTCTTCCAGTTAAGACTTAAGAGTCTCCATTCCCACCTTTAAATGTTGGATCTCTAACCACGTTGGTTTATTTTTATTTGTCACGTTTTTTTCGAAAGTTAAATTGTATGGATTTTAATTAATATTTTAACATATAGTATCATTTTTATTATATTAGTATAAAAAGGACGGTAACTTATTGTATCTCTTATATACTTTTCGACAAATTAATTTAACTTTAAAGATTAATCAAATTAACACTCGTGAGTGAACGGAAGGAGTATATAATGAAATAAAGTTTCGTCCTCAATTTTCTGTTTCCACTTGTTTGTGGAATGAAAAAATTTTCACACTAATTTTGGTCAAACTTTTACATGTAACGTTAATTTTAGTTTAATGATATGATATCATATGTCTACCTAAAATTTATGCCTTTCTCTACTACTCGCATATCCCATTTACTAGGAAATCAAAAGTTGTGTTATTAATTTATTATTTTTTATTAGATATGAAATTTTAATTAAACACATTATTTAATTTTATAAAGGATTGTGGAAAAAGATTTTTTTTTTTTTTGAAATGAAGTAAAATAAAATTTAAAAAGTATTAAATTATAGAACCATTTAGTAGTACTCCTATTTATTAGTGTCATAAGTGCAATGATAATGAGACATGAAACTTTAGGACTGCCCTTTGACTTACTAAGTCAACTGGTAAACAGTCTGCTGATTTGGTTGGTCATTTTCTTTTTTAATTTTTCACCAGAGTATGGAGTACTATGTAATTTCTGACAATTATAAAATTTGTTACCAAATATAGCGGCAAAATTTCACATGTGCATGTCCTTTTTTACCTTCATCATATTTGGTAAATTTCATTTAGAATTTTTTCTATAAGTTCTTTAAGTGCCCGTATATAATTTAATTACTTAAAATATGTCAGCTTCTTTAACTATATCTAATGAAATCCCACTGAGCAAGGTGGGTAAAATTTACCCAGACTTTACCCTACCTCAAAAAGGTTTTCATGGTTTGGCATCAAACCCAAGTTTTTGCATAATTGTATAATATATAAAATTAATTTTCAAAATTTTATATCAAATTTGGTTGGGGTCATAGCAATCATTATTGTGACTATGTTTTGTCAAATTTCCACTTTTCAAAGATGACATTTCTGTGATTGATCACAAAAAAAAAAGGGAAAAAGGCAATAAGGCAGAACTAGTCTAATTTGACAAACACACTTAAATTGGAAAACATTCAACAATAGCCTAATAAATTTAAATTATTTTCCACCAAAGCTTTGTCAAATAATTGATTAGCATCAACTTGCTGGAATAATTGAACAATAACTAAAAGAGGTTTATAAGTATAATAAAGATTAATGATGCTATTATACAATACTGGTCTATGCACAAATCAACCAGTGCCAAAGTTTTGCGTAGTTCAAATTTTCCTCAATGAAAAGTTCCGGTTAACTAGAATTAAAGATAATAATCATACAAACAAATATCATATGAATCTATCTCATTAAACATCACAAAGAATGGAAAACTATCATTACCAGAGAGAAGATGGAAGACTCTTCTTTCTGAACCAGGCATTTCTCCTTCATCCCTTGCCTTGCTCGTGTGCTCGGTCACTCTCCGTTCTTAAGTCAAAAACCAAGTAAATCCGCTGGGAAGTAGGTTGTATTATCCTTGTGAATATGGTAGGCTTCGAGATTTCAGTAAGGATAAGCAAGTAATCGTCGACTGGGTGCTGGAGGGGCTAATCCAGGGATGTCCCGGATGTCTTTGTTATGTGGGTTTACAATCTGCAAATCCAAAAGTTAACGCAGTTTTAGCCTCAAGATATGTCATTGCACCAAATATCAATGATAAAGCCTTATGAAGAAGTGAACAGTGGGTTCCATCAAATGGTACATCTCCAATTTTGAAGTCTCTATAAACTGATGCCTTTAATTTCTATCACTATCATTGCTGCTACCAACCGGGACTAAAGTTGAAAGTCGTATCTCTAGTAAAGACCCTTCGGGAACACATTTCTAACAAGTGAATGGTAATGCTGCATTTCGAGACAAAATAATGGAAATGCAAGTTGCTTACATGAAACTATTCATCGGAATTTCCATAATTATCATATATCTCCTATTCAAGCTGCACTTTCCCATGTGCTACTGTGACTTCTATATGCAGTACTTCATAATTGGACTAGCTAGTGAACATTCATAAAATACAGCACTAACATTGGATGTAAAAGAAAAGCCTTTTTTAGGATAACTAGCAATAGCACTTTTTTTTTGGGAAAACTAGAAGTTTAATTATGCTATGCTAGACACTTCATATACTAATGCGCCGAAGTTCCTCTAATGATAGTTTGAAGTAGGCCATTAGGCTCTCTAATAGCTTTATAGTTAAAAGGTACAAGAAATTGTACCATGAAATGCTAGATGGGCACATAGACAAATAGAGCAACAAATGTAATTTACAGTATTGTACTAACATTGTCAAGTACAAGACCGCTACAGTTTAGCAAATTGGGTGAATTTGTAGGTGGCAAACTAAGTACGATTGATAAAATCCAACATGATGCTTGGATATAGTTTACTATGCAAATATATTTGATAAATAATACTAACGTGAGGACTGAGGAATGTTAAAGGGCATGAAAAACAAATGCATTTGGTAACACTACACAAGAAGGGGAAAGACATCTGACCTTCACAATAATGATTGCTATGACCCCAATCACAATCAGAAAGAGCAAGGCCATAATACAACGATCAGTTGCAACCTAAAGAACGATCTTATTTAGAGTCACAGGATGACATAAAAAAAAAGGTAATGTCAGAGGGATTGTACAATTTAGAAATTGACCTGCCTACCGAGTTCCTTGACCAATTGTGTAGCCTTCTTTATTGAAAAATGGATTGAGTCTAGCTCATTGACTATCCGGCTCATTTGTTCAGTCTGGGCAAGCAGGCAAATATAAGACATAGGACAAAGCAAGGGCAACAACTGAATATAAAATTACGGTCTTGCATCTGAAACATGTCAGTTTTCTCCAAATAATATACCTGAGCCTTCAGTGCTGCAGCAGTCTCAGTTCCAACATTTACAGTTTCATGAACCACCTGTGGAGAAAAGAGCATGTAAAAGCCATTCTACAGAACAATGAAGCAAGTAAAAAACCCTAGTTCACAGGAGACGCTTCTCAAATGGCATCATATGCCTTGCTTTAACTAGCTCCTAATAGACTAATATACCAATGAGCATTATGCACAAACGGAACCGTCACTATTTAATCTACTGTCTAAGATACCATAAAACTTCATTGCTCATTTAGTGGTTTCAAATCCTATTGACGAAATATTGAGGATTTGTTTCGGAACCTCAATAACAGCATTTTACTTATAACAACAAATTCTTAGTAAAATTACCCCTCTATAACAGTCTTGCTCAATTAGTAATTTATCTTAATTTGCAATTTCCCACTTTTGTTGCCAGACATTTATTTTCATAATAAAAAAAGTACTACTAATGTTTTTCTCCATTATGTTCAGCATTTGCTATTGTATCTTCTTTTCCATACTTGATTTTATTATTATACTTTGCTTGAGCCGAAGGTCTATCAGAAACAGTCTCTCTACCTTCACAAGGTAAGGGAGTAAGGTTACGCACACCTCCCCAAACCCCAACTTGTGGGATTATACTCGTTTGATCCAGATTTCATTTACTCCTTTTGCTATAATTGATATTGAATCGATGTTATAGTCAACCTTAGCTTGGGAATCCATTAGTGCCCTTTTTCGGTATCAAACCAAATCTCAGCTAAGTTCCACATTAAGTTCCCAATTGAGTGATATGAATCTAGACTGTCCTATTTTTTTACTAACTTTAATCCAAAAAGGGATTTGCACTTGACCAAATACAGAACAAGCCAGGTCCGACTCAATCGTGATTAGAACTCCCAAGACACTATCAAATATCTCCCAAGAAACAACAATCTCCAAAACTGAAAAATGGAAATAAAATGAAATGTTTCTCATCTAAAAGGTACGGACACATTTTAAGCAAGGACCATAATAGTGCTTCATTTCTTTATCGTAGATGTTTCATTTCTTCATCGTATAATTTGTTAGTCTGGAAATGGCGGGAAGGGCAACTAAAATCATCATGAACCAACTGGTGATATGGTTTGAGATTCATCTTAGCAATACAAAAAATAAAATTAATGATATACCAACCTTTTTTGACCTCTCAATGGCTTCATCTGTCTCATCCATCATCCTATTTCCTTGATCCATCAGCTGTTGATTGCTCATATCTGCAATGTTATATCAGCACTCAGAAAGTTATATAGGAATAATTGCTTTGAAAATTATTTTAAAACATATGTATAAGGAATAATCAAAAATCAATGAGGTCAAAGTTCCATTGCAAGTTGTCAAAAAATGTGGTGTATGTATATGTGCATATGTATGGAAGAAAAAAAAAGTCATTCATATATCAGATTGCATCGCGACAACATACACGACAACCTAGTCTCTACTTTCAGATTTGTCTTAAATAATTCCGAACATCTGAACCAGACAACAGAATGTCACTCTGAATCACACCCCTCTTGACCATACTTTTCATATCATTAGCTTTGGCATTTAATTGTGCTTCCCATATAAATATCACGTATATAGAGGATGCATCTTTGATTAAATTACAGTCGTCCGATCACCACTATGCAATTTGACTTGTGGCAATTCAAAAAGTGAAGGTTAAATCGTACATTGGTTTAATGGTGAGGAAGATAAGGCGTCAATAACTTTCATTTTGAATCTTAGTAAGTGATCAGAGTTGTCTAGTGTAACTTTAATTTTGACACTAACCATAAGCCCAAAAAATGAACATGGAAATTTTTTGTTTCTAATAGTTTGAGTTATGAGACATTTTCAGCAATTGTAGAAAGACGCTTATTATAATTTGGAATTATGCAAAGTAACCTTCTAAATTGTGTATCAATCTCAACCAGACCCTACCAGCAAGAACTGGTATTCTTTCAACGACAGCTTCCACTACCCCATTCCACCAACAAATAACAGAAAAGAAACCTCAAAACCAGCTCTTCAGCTGAGAAACAAGAGAGAACAATAAAAAAAGATAGGACTACTAATCATCAGATGAGAGCCAAGAAGAAATACATCGTATATAAGTCCAAAAGAAAGCATTATATATGTCAAAATTCAAAATGCAGCACAAAAGAAGAGAGTGATAAGAGAGAAATGAAGGATGAATAAAATTAAAAATGCAAAAGTGAAAGATCTGCTTACTTGAAGCTAGCAAGCCATTCTCTTCAGCAAACCCTTCACCGGGACCCTCAAAAAGATCTACTCGCTTGTTCTCAATATTGCTTGCGTATCTAGAGAATCACATACATAAGAATTAAGTCTACAATACAGAGCAATAAGAGAAACAATATACAACAAAACCAAAAAGTTGGGGTTTTCTTGTTCGTCTGAATGCGAACACAAGCTCTAGTTCACTTTATCAATAAAGAAAAACATAAGTTCTACTTCTGTATGTTCAAAGGAAAAACAGTCTTAGTGTGTGTCTGGTATGGAGGAAAACATTTTCATTCCTATACAAGTTACATAAAAATTAGAAAAATGGCTTCCCTAGTGAAAGTAGGGAAAACAAGTTCCATATGTCATTCCAGGTTCATTGTCTCCTCCCCACCCCATCCCACTCTCATAGTGCTTTGCTATATTACATATAAATGCTTGCGGAATAGTATTTTTTTTTTGCTTACTTACCTAACACTAGAAAATAAGTAAGAAATTCACTTGTTTTCCAAGAAAATATTTTCTAGGAAAACCGTTTTCCATGGAAAGCATTTTCTTTTGTACAAACACACCCTGAATCTTTATTCTTTAACCCGACTTGAGTAGTAATACTTAGCAGTAAAAACTATAATCTTAGACCTCTATGTTTATTTCCAGCCTCTAGGCTCTCACCAAATTCACCTACCTAGAAAACTGAAGACTAACTATTAACATGAATAATCCACTTCTTGAAACAGAATTTATTGTCAATTTCTTCAACTAGTATCACAATCTAAGGAGTATATTTGAGTTTGAATAACTCATAAATAAGCTGGAAACCTTGTACTATGTCCAAGTCAGGAACCTCACGTGAATATACAAGTGACATGCTATGTTCTTATCAGTTGTTAAATTTAATGATTCTAACTCTGCTGCATACTCCTAGGTTCATTTGTGGGCATCAAGTCTTGAGGGAAGAAAATTCATTTTTGTAGCCTTGCAGGCACATCCAAGGATAATACTGTTTAAAGTGTTGCATCCACTTTCACCAGCATTACAGTCTAACATCCAATCAAGCTGTCCTGGACGCAAGGGACTGCGATAAGACTTTTTAGGGAAGTAGAAGGGATCTTTCAATTTCCACAAGGCAAAGCTAACAATATAAAATTTGAAAGGCAGTTCCATGGTGGGAAAGAGAAGACTCGTAATACTGTAATTTGTAAAGGTGCTAACAAACAACTCACTCTAGAACAAAAGAAGTATAATCCTTCTGCGCCAAGATATTTGAAGAAAGCATATATTTTGATTGATGAATCATTAAAAAAAGTAAATCAGTTCAAAAACCAACTGACTAATAAAATAAAGTAGAAAATGTGTAAAGCTAACCAATAAAACTTACTGTTTTTTCAGAGCAACATAAGAGTTCAACTCTTTGATCTGCAAAGGAAGACGAGAAAAGAAAGATCAGTTCAGAAAAAAGTAGATCCATTCAATGTGGCATCAACAATATAGAAAAGCTTCCCAATGAACCTGACCATTGATTGTTTTTTCTCACTCAGCATCTTGGTGGTTTCTGCATCACTTTTATATTCCAAATCCTTTACTTCTCTGTCAAACTCCTTGATAAGCCTGTCAAAGTAATTAGTCATCATTGCATGTCCAATTAATTATCTGTCAGTGCATGATTGTATATCAATATAGTTCAATTACCAGAATTTTCAAGGAAAAATAAAGGGAGACATCAACTAAAGGTTCTCCAAATCACTCTTGCATGCTTGTCATAATCCAAATTGACTACAAGGATTCCAATTACACACTAGAATCACTTCAACGCTTTTTCATTCCATTTGGATCTCAAAACTTTGATAGGAAAAAAACAAGACAAAAGAAAAAGGACAGCTCAGTACACAAACTATCCCATGTTAGTAGGGTACAGGGAAGGGACGCACCCCAAGGGTATGATGTAAACAGCCTACCCTAATGCAAGCATTAGTGGTTGCTTCTACGGCTCGAACCCGTGACCTATTGGTCTCACGGAGACACTTTATCGTTGCTCCAAGGATCCCGTTCATAATTAAAAAAATAACAAGACAATGGAAAGTAAATCAAATCCAACAACTTTATGTTTCTTCAACCATTTTGGATGTCTCAACTCTCAAGAACATAACACTAACCAATGGTGGCATCAAACAGAAGGAAAGCCCAGTGCATTAAGCATCTCGCTTTCATACAGGATTAGGAAGGGCCGCACCCCTAAGGATGTGATGTAGGCAATCTACCTTGATGCAAGCACCAATGACTGATTCCACGGTTCAAACCCGTGACCTATAGGTCACACAAAGACAACTTTAATATTTCTCCAAGGCTCCTCTTCAAACAGGAATAACCAGGAAATTGAGGATCATTGTTCTTGTTGCGGAGAGATCGAAAAGTGATTATGGTTGCCAATCAATGTTCTTTGTTATGTTCATCTCTCTTAGAAGCTCAAAACTTAATTAGCGTGGAGATGAAAACGGTAAATGAGAAAACCTAGATAGACAAATCTTCTGTTTCGGAATCGTTGATGAGAGACAGCTTTTTTTTGTTTGTTTTCTCACATATCTTTTGTGGATTGTTTCCTATAAACAATAATGTTTTCTTCACCCGTTTCCTCAAATTTTCCCTGACTAACTTATTTTGTCTTTCTTTATATATAATGGTAGCGTCTAGGACAACTTGTGCGCAACTCGACTGTTCTCACTTCCACCAATACAGGTATCAGATAACTTTTTCACTAAGGTTTAGGCAAATGAGAAGAAATCACCAAGTGTTTTTATCTCTCGTGGGACTTGAACTCTAGTCTCCAAGTTTTGCACCCACTTTATTGACCTTTGGGTACTCTTCCTGACTAATTTCTTAGCATCCGATTGCAGAAATACACCTTGGGTAACCACTTTTCCTTTCATCTGCAATTTCCAAGTTCCAAAACTAGCTACATGATCCAAACTTACAAGTAATATAGTTTGGCATTCTACAATCAACCTGACATACATCTTACAATGCTAAGTTAAGCAGGAAGTTCATGCAAAATACTGTATTTGTTTTCCTCTGAGTACTGAAAAGGGAATCACAGTTATTTGGAATCTCATTGAACGATCAACTGAGACAGTTTGTTAACATGAAACAACTTCATATTGATCTCACTAATCAGAATTCTGAAAATATCAGAATTTGCAAAAAATATGATGCAAAAGTTAGATTCTTTTCCATTTTTATCCAACAGATTACAAGGAGATCTTCCTACATCAGCTAAAACCCTCATGGCTCTTTAAACTTTTGCAAAGGTGGGAGCTCCTAGGAGGAGGGGTAAAAAAGAAAAAGTGGCATACGGTATTAAACTACATTACTTTGCCATTTACTGGAACGTGACAATTCCTGACAGGTATTTTTTGTTTCTTTTAAGTTCAAAATATGTATCATTTGGACACAATTCGAACTGCAATCAACTCCACCTGCTTGAACTTCACATTTTATAGGAGCAGACATTGCCCATTCAGCGCCAACTCAAATAAAGGACGGTTCCGGAGGTTGACCAGGCAGAGTAAAACTAGTCAATTAATGAAAAAAATTCACAATATTGAAGTGAAATGGATATGGAGGACTCGTACAGCCAATCCCAGCAAGTAAGCACCTTTATTGACAATTTCTCTGTCTAAAATCCTATTCATGAAAGCAAAAAGATCAAATTTTTCTTCTACATCCAAAACAAAGTTCACCATTTTACAGTAAATGCAAATGCGGATTGCAAAAATTAAACACATTGATAAATCACCAAAAGGGATCTGCAATGAATACCTCTTACATTCTCGCATCTTTCCTGTTAGCTCCTCCAACTGCCTGCTCTGCCTATTTGAATCCTTAATCTTCTCCAATTTCTGAAACCCATTTCTAAAAACACAATACAAATACCCAAACAAACAAAAAAATCCACATCAATTAACACTTACTATACTCTCTTTTTTTTTGTATAGAAATAGGAGAAACACAACGAAAATTGCTTACGAAAGAGCTCGAAAAATATCCAAAATCTGTCCTTCGATTTCCCCAAGCTCCTCGCTAAGGCCAGACAATGAAGCCATTCCTCAATGTAATTGTCAACAAAATCACAATAAACACAACCAATGCCGATCCTCAAAACATCGCAAAAACAAACGAATTGATAATCAGATCGGAAAATTTCACGAATTTGAAACTTTCCGTTGTTCCAAATTCGATTATCACACAATGCAGATTCAAATCGGATCAAAAAGAATTGAAAAAAATGATCGGATCTGATTACGGATCTGATGAAAGTTGAGATTATAGGGTTTGAAATTTTTTGATTTTTTGATTATTACATAGAAGAAATGAGAAGGCCACCATGTATGAGCTGTTCTCGTGAATTTGCAGGCATTTTTTTTTTCAATATTTTTATATTTTCGGCGAATATTTTTGAGAATTTAAAAGCTTGAGCGTTTTGGAGGGGTTTTTGAAGAAGGTTTTTAAAAAAAAGAAAAAAGAAAAGGAAAATAGGAATGGTAATTATTAATTAGTCAAAGATTAGTAATTAGTGTAATTAATTAGTACACTAATTAATAGCAATAGTAATGTTAACCGATGTTTTAGGAAGTTCAATTTGGGGCTGTCTGAAAATGATTGGTGGGGTCCACCATGCGTTTACTTTGTCTCGGATTTTCAGGTCGTTGTGTGTAATTAAGTTAAATCGTCTCACCACCAAATAATGTGATGCCGTGAATGAAGTTGTTTTTATCTGAAAGTTATATCGGGATCGAGCCATATGGAAAAATTCTTCCTTTAGAATGGAGTCCTACATGGTGCGAAACTAGATATAATCGGGCTTCAATATGAACATCGAATATCATATGGAATTTTTTTTAAGAGGCTCTAAATGGTGCGAATCCAGATATAATCGGATTTTAATATAAACATCAAGCATCGGTTAAAAACTAAAAAAAAAAAATTAACTGACGTATATCTGATTGTTTAAATTTAAGATAGTCGATAAGTATATGGTATTTATATTAGTATAGATAAGTGTTGGTGTAATATAAATCACCAACGATAAGTAATGTGTAATTTTTATATAGTACTAATTAATAATAATAATTATTTATCGTGTAAAGGTCTTCGATTATGATCGGAATATAAAAGGAAAAATTATGTAGAATAAAAAAACATTTAACCTATATTAGGTACTATAGTTACATATTGGGAAAAAATACTATAGTTATAGTTTAAAAAAATTGTAATTCGCGATTACAGTTTTCCCAATCTTTGTTATTCGCCTGACTTTTATAAATTCAAAATTTGTATAATTCAATTTTTGATTGTATAAATCCAAAATTTTGTATACGTCTACCTTAGCTATTTGTATATGATTTATGAAAAAATCATAATAAATTACCCTATTTGTATATTGGCAAGCGAAATATACAAATGGAGTTTTGGAAAATTACTAAATGTATAAATACAAAATTTGTATATATTTACCCTATTTGTATATTCACAAGCGAAATATACAAACGGACAGAAATATGCAAACCACAACCTCCATAGCAAATAGAACTATAGTTATGAAGGGCATTTTATCAAAACTATAGCTATAAAACATTATTATATTTTTTCAATATAAAATACTTGTCAATGGCAAGTTGTAATCTAATATTATAGACATGGGGACAGTAGTCTATTTCGAATAGTATATGTTACTTTTGGTTGGGTTTATGTCTCTATCAGATAATTTTCAAATGACTTTAATTTCATCATTTGGTATATATAAGTTAATATATAAGGAAGACTTGTTTGATGCACCAATAGAAAAAATAAATCTTTCAGTTTTGATTACTTTACATCTTCATGCTAATTGATATTTATAAAATATATATCGTAATGAAATAATAATACGCGATCAAACATGTATTAATAAAAACTATGCATATGCTAGTTGAAGTAACGTACTCATATTTATTCGTGTTCCTATTCCTTAGTCAATAAAGGTAAGATTGAATGTTTCCCTACTAAACATATACATATACATAAATATTTAATTAATATTAATAAATTGTTTTTAAAACTGTCTTGCTTACTGGCTTATGATTAAAATTATTAACAACTAAACATACTTATGTATAGACAAATAATCTTTAAATTGCTCTTATTTGTCTAATCAAGTCGAGCTGAATATGTATAAACAAATAATCTTAATAATTAACGATTTAATGACATCCATCCTTCCATCCAAATGTTGCCATTTTGATTTGATCCTAAATTTCCGTTGCCTTTTTGAAAAAATTTCCTTCCATAATATTAATACTAATAGCACCAACCATGTTCCGAGCTTCCATTTCGATCCATCAGAAGGTACGCCTTCATCCTCTCTCACGCTCACAATCGAACCTCAACCTGAGGATGGAAAACTCCAACATCCTCTTCACCAACCCATGTCATGGGTGGAGATGGCACTACAAGGACATGCACCAATATTCTCTATGGACATCAACGGTAGAATCCATCATAATACTTCAGAACTCAAACTTCTTAACCTAGTTGATCACAGAGGGGATAAAACTAGCCATGGAGAACTTTGTCAATCAAATGTGGTTGACCAATACAATGAATCCTCTGTCAGCACCATGCAAGCGTTATGGAACCTACCTCATCATCTCAATGTTTTTCCAAATATGATAAAAATGGTGCAACTCCCCTTCTTTACTCCCAGGAGACAATAAACTCGAACCCTCTGTTCTTCCCATGACAACCAATGATGAGTTCGATTCAAGCATCCGAACAAGAATACGGTTCAGATACCCCAAACAAGAGGCCGCTTAGGATTTTTTTCTTTTTCTATCCCGGAGGGCGGGTCTCGTGACAACGCCTTCCTCTGCGGTCTCTATTCGTAGGAATAGAATCGTGACCCGTACTGGTGGAATAATTGCAATGCGACTATACCGCCTGCTGATAAAGGGAAGACAGTATACCAAGCTTGTCCTAGCAGCCAGGTTTGGTCCTCCGGGCAGCAACCCGACCGGTATACACCCCACAGAGGAAATTGGGTTGTGAGGTGAGTAACTATATTCAACAATCATTTGCCAACATCGTTCCTAAGCCCTACTAAGTAAGGGGGAAACCAATGCCAGTGATCCAGGGACACTCCATCATGATCCCAAACCCAATTCCTATGGATATTCCTCCTCCTTCACCACTAGGAGAAAACGAGGGAAGCGTGATTCCAGTCCCATCGGGTTCGTTCACAGAAATTTCAAGCCTTCGAAACTCAGCCCTTATGTTGTTCCCCGAAGAAGAGGACAAAAAATACATTCTCAACTGCCCAGTAGCCCTGAAAAAATACTCATTCGACCTCAGGCCACCACTGAACACTGCCCTAGCAAAGTATGCAGTAGTGATGACCCTGACCGTGTATCGGAGCTGCTTCTTGAACAAGGAAAATCAGGGGCTATATACCCCAACAACGAGCGGTCTTTTAATGAATCAACCATCTAGCTTCATTGTGTGGAACACTAGGGGTGCTAATAGTGATGATTTTAAGAGAAACTTTAAGGAGCTCATTAGGAGTCATAGTCTATGCATGGTTGCATTGCTTGAAACTAAGATGGAAAACCATATAAATCTTAAGGATGAGTTTGGTTTTAATGACTATTATGAGGTCCCCGCACAAGGCAGGTCTGGGGGTATTGTGTTATTTTGGATTTCCAGCATGGTTACGTTGAACCGTATTAATCATTCCTCTTAGGAGCTCCATGGCATGATCTAGGTTCGTCCTAGTAAGAATTTTTGGTGGTTTACTGCTATTTATGCTAGCACTAAATTAGAAAAATAAAATATGTTAAGGAACAATTTAGAGAATATTGTTGTCTCTTATAATGGCCCCTGACTTATTGCTGGAGACTTTAATGACATTTTGAACCAACAGAATAAGTGGGGAGGTAAGAATATCAGTATTTCTAAGAGTACTAGATTTAGGGCGTGTGTTAATAATTGCAATTTGGTGGACCTTAGTTTTAAAGGTAGTAAATATACTTGGTCTAACCACCATAGAAAAAATTCGACCATTATCCTTGAAAGATTGGACTGGAGCTTTGCAAATAATGAGTGGATAGATCTTTTCCCCAATGATATTGTCACCCACCTCCCCAAAACCCATTCTGACCATAACCCCCTTTTAATTAGGTTTTCCAATCACTACCAAACCCCTTCTTGTAGGCCCTTCAAATTAGAAAAAAATTGGGTTAATCACCCTCAATTCAAGAATATATATCGTTTCTGATTGTTGGTCCAATAGAACTTTACCCGACGCCATTACTCTTTTCCAGATCAAAGTTGTCGACTGGAGTAAACTAACCTTTGGCAATATTTTTCAAAAAAAGAAAGTCATTTTTCGAAAACTGGATGACATCCAAAAATCTACAGCCTATCCTTACAACTCTTTCCTCCAGAATCTCGAGCATACGCTTTCCCGGGAATATAACGATTATCTAATAATTGAGGAAGACTTCTGGAAAATCATATCTAAGATTAACTGGCTTAATGATGGAGATGTTAACACTAAGTTTACCATATGTTTGTTCTGAATAGAAGAAGGCGTAACATGATCATTTATTTCAAGGACAATAATAATGAATGGATTACCAATCATGCTAGTATTCTCTCTTATGTCTCTGGTTACTTTAACTCTATCTTTACTACTAATTATACTTGTTCTTCTAACTTCAACTTGGTTCATATAAATAAAAGTTTTCACAGGCTTGATCTCTCCCAACTCGACGCCCATCTCCAAGACCATGAAATTACTTAAGTTTTATTCTCCTTCAAACCCTTCAATGCCCCCGGCCCCGATGGTCTTCACCCTCACTTTTTCCAAGCCCATTGGGATTGTCACGCCCCAAACTCAAGGGGCGCAACTGGCTCTTAAGGCCAAAACTCAGGCCCGAGCCGACCCTGCTGAACCATTTGCTACTAGCGCATGACAGTCACATGCATTTAAGAAAACAAACAAGTATATCTCGGCTTAAAACTAAGCCCTTGGCCGGCAAGGCCCTTGTCAACAGATCTACAAAAGAAACAGCTACTCCCAAGAGTTCATATAAAGAAATTGTTAACTAGCACAGAAGTCCTGATTGGGCCGTCAAGGCCACCATGATCTCTATACCAAAACT
>NW_006239198.1:651017-654758 GCF_000226075.1 Solanum tuberosum | reverse complement strand
GCTACTAACTGAATAAGAATCTCGACAAGGGAGGATTATATCAACTCAAGCAGCCAATAATCAACAATAACGGCTACAAGTATATCAAGTATATTAAGGAACATGTCGTAAGTAGGGAATAGCCTTAACATACCTTTTTTTCCGCTAAATTCACGTGGCCTAACGACTTTTACTCAATACTCCCTCGATACTACAACAAGGTAGGACCATAATCAACACATAAAATAAAAGATACCATGACAATACGATAAAAGATATGTATTTCCGTCGCAAATTGCTATTTGCTGCTTATAAAAGCTAGAGTCGATGAAATGAGGGTCTTACCTCGATCTTAGGTTCGTAATACGCCTCAAAACCTTCAAATATCATCAAACCCTTGTTGTCCCAACACTAAAGTGTGATATGCTACGCAATCGATAAAACAAATTATACCACGATGATGAACCCAACGTGTAGAACAACTTTCGTCAAGGACTTAAGTCGAGAAAATCTATACTTAACTTGATCCTAGAAATGGGTTTCTCTAATTTCTCTGGTTTCTAACTTAAAAATGAAGAAAAAGATCGAAGAAGAAGATATATGTAACAATCCACCGACTTAGGGCCCCACCTCATATGCCTGCTTGCGCAGTCCCACGAAAATACGAAAATCTCTCTATTCTGAAGTCGTATGAACAAACGGTTTGATGCGTTGGAAACTAGACTCGTAGACGTTCGATTTCATAGTTCACGGGGACCATAACTCTTAATAGATTGGGAGAAAACGTCCGAGACATTTGACCCAAATTTCAGACAAATCTTTAAAAAGGAATTTACGGTAACTTTCGCCAACTTTTATTTTGCCACTTACCTAGCTTCAAACCTTGAGATACAACACTTGAACACTTAAAATATCACATAACACATCATTTTTAATTTATTACTCACCCTCCTTGTCTTTCCACGAAGATACAAGTTAATTTAGACGTTTTGATAAGTTGGGGTGTTATAGGGATACTGTTGGGTAATTTGTGCGCGACTATTGCCATTGCATTTTCCAAACTTATACTATCTTGGAAGATTTAAACAAAACTTTACTTTGCCTCATCTCGAAATTCAAGAACGCTAACCTTTTAAAAAAATTCTGCCCTACTGACCTGTGCAACACTGTGTATAAGACTATCACAAATTTTTTTGCTAATAGACTTAAACCATTTTTAAACAAGCTTATTGGACCGTATCAAACTAGTTTCCTCAAGGGAAGGAGAACTTGTGATAATGCAATTCTTGTCCAAGAACTTATGAATCATATTAACCGTACCAATAGCAAGAATGACACTCTCATGCTTAAGCTAGACTTAGAGAAAGCCTTCGACCATGTGGAATGGCCTTTTGTCTATTGTGCCCTTCTTTTTTTCAAATTTCCTCCCAACATTACTAAGCTTATCATGAGTTGCATCACTACTTCAAAAATTGAGATATTAGTTAATGGCACACGAACCAACTATTTCTCGCCCTCTAAGGGTATAAGACAAGGTGACTCTATGTGTAAAACCCCATAAAATTTTTGAGCTAAGATTCGAACCGTTCTTCGTAGTGAGTGAGATTTTTGCAAGGAATTTAAAATTTCTTGAGTATAAAGGTCACTAGATGTAGCACCTTGAGTTCCAAGAAGAAAGAGAAAAACATTCAAGTCATTCTTAAGCTTTCTTAAGTTTTGGATCAACTTCAAATGACCATAACTCCTAGTACAGGATGAGTTATGTGAGATACAAGATAGAAAATTAAAGCCCTTCGAGTCCTCTTTCCAACGCCACTGAGTTTGATCAATTCCGAGTTCTGAGTAATAAGTTATGATTGATTTACTAACGTCGCGCAAACCTGGTAGCAGCTCCGCGATGCGGAGCCAACACGAACCTTGGTGAAAGATCTTTCCGACTCCCAACTCATTTTATTTATTTCTTTAAGGGTATTTTAGTCCTAAAAACCCTTAGGAGGTCATCTAAATTGCCCTAAGCGAATAGAAAATTAGTTTTCTTAAATCAAAACCCTCTCATTCACTCCAAAGATTCTACGCTCAAGAAAATCAAGAAACGCTAAGGCTAGGGTTCATCTTTTAAGATTTTCCTTCAAGTTGCTTCAAGAAGATGATTCTTTTAGGTATGTAAGCTTCCATAGTGTTGGATTTGTTCACCCACATGCCAATCATGTTAATTTCAGTTTTAAATTCGTTCTAAACGTTTAAGCTTTGATGTTCTTGTTATGTATTCATGAATTTTCTTTCGTTCTTGAATTGGGCTGAGATTGAGGAGTTCTTGAGGTTAATGTGTCGATTTATAGAGGGGTTAGAGTTAGATTCTAGTGTATATGTGCTGGGTATCTAAATCTGAAGAGAGATTGAGAAAAAGAATTGAATTTAGGCGAATTGGGGTTAGAAAACGAAGAAGAAATTTCGTCGGTCGAAATTTGACGTTAGTTGCGCGTCGCGGGGCAGGTTCCCAGATTTGGGAATTTCTGTTTCGCGTCGCGGAGCTGACACGAAGTGTTCTGCCTCAAAAGCCATTTTTGAAACCAAATTTTAAAAGCCTCTCTGCGTCGCGAACCCACTCTCAAATATTAGTTTTCAGTATTTTCTCATTTTAGCTATCTAAAATCATTCCTAAACATCATGAGATCTTTCCTATCACAAATAACATTGAATCCATAATTCAAGTTTAAGGTAGAGTTACAAGTTAAGTTTTTGAGGATTCTTTCGAACATTCTAAGAAAGTCCTTTAAGTCCTTTTGAGGAGTCTTCTACAATTTCTAATAACTTGTTTCAAGACTCGAGCAAGTGAGTACGAGTGAGGAGAATGTATTCATGAGTCTACTTTATCATTACAAGATCCTCCATACCATGAAGCATAACTCTTGAATTCATAATTCACATTCAAGAGAGAGTTAAGAGTAGAGTTCAAGAAAGCTTTTGAGTTTGTTTAATTGTGAATCCTTGAGATCAACTATCGATTTGAACTAAGTTATGAGGAAGTAATTCAGAGAATGAGAAGAGTCGTATACATGAGTTCCATGTTGTTATGTAGATCATCGAGTCGAGTTGTTTCAGGCCCATAACTCCGCATAAACATCGTAAGTTGAGTATCCTTCAGAGAGGTGGTATCTTCAAGTTCTAAGCCTTTAAGTGTTGAGTTCCTAATCTCTTTTGAGAAGTATCTTTGAGTCATTGAGTTGAATATTTCATGCTCATAATTTCGTATGAACATTATAAGTCGAACAGTCTTGAGATGAGAAGTATCTTTGAGTCATTGAGTTGAGTAGTTCATGCTCATAATTCCACATGAACTCTGAGTTGAGCATTCTTGAAATGAGTAGTATTAGTGAAGTTCTTGAGTTCCAAGTATTTGAGTTCTATCTATGGTTATTGAAAACCTTGCATTGAGTCGTTCAAGTCCATAATTCGGTGTGAACCATATTTTTAAGAAGTCTTTTACAAACGTTTTAACTTTGTTTTGAGACTTAAGTTTTGAGTTCAGTAAAGAGTAAAGTTGAAGTTCTTTTCTTCAAAGAAGTATATGGGGACTATGTATTCCCAAAGAGATTTAAAATGTTGTCACATTTAAATAAGAATGGAAACTAAGATTTCCAAAGAGCTTTTGGCCTAGTTTTCAAAAAAGAGTAATCGCTTTCTAAATGAAGCAAAAGAGGAAACTGAGATTTCCAAGATAGCCTTTGAGCTAAGTTTTTGAGCAATTATCTCAAATCAGCA
>NW_006239198.1:649178-650942 GCF_000226075.1 Solanum tuberosum | reverse complement strand
TCTTATGTGATGGTTGTCGGTTAGAGAAACTCCCACAGCAGTTATTGTATTTTTATATACATTAGTTTATTTGTAATTTTACATACATTTCAGAGGTTATGTTGTATCCTTGCATACACCCAGAGTTGACATCATGTTTTTAAACATATTTTCTTTATATTGCACTTGTTTTAAACTGCTTTATAACGAAATGAGTTCAGTTAAGTATCCAAAGCTGAGTATTTCAAGTCGAGTATCATATCTTTGAAGTTGAGTATCTAATCTTTGAGTGGAGTATCTTATCCTTGAGTACTTCTGAGTTGAGTAGTTTTGAGTATCCTTGAGTATTCCTTGAGTTGAGTAAGTTTGAGAAGAGGTAAGTATGTTTCCTTTTTATCAAGTTTCAAGCTTATGTTATGCTTTATAATTCCTTTTACATGCTCGTACATTCCACGTACTGAGTCACTTGGCATACATCTTCTCATGATGTAGACACATGTATTCAGGATCATCAACAGGAGCTTCGTTGATACATCCAAGAGTTCGAGTTAGCTATGGTGAGCCTTCTTGCTTTCAGAGGATTTCTTTTACCTTTCAGTTATATCAATTGTTAGGATGTCGTGGGTCTTGTCCCGACTTCCATTTTTTATCAGTTAGAGGCTTCATAGATAGTCAGTATAGTTGAGAAGTCTGTATTTTTCATTTATTTTATTAAATGTTTTAAAGACTTAAGTTACCTATTTTATGGCGAGTTGAATATATTATTTTTATTCTAAGTTGTTCATTTGAGTTAAAGTTTTGAAAAGTTGAGTTTATTGAATTTTATTCAGTTTTTAAGCTTTGTATGCTTGAGTTAGTCTTCCGCTTGTAGTCAGCCAGGATGAGGGTTCGCTTAGGGACCATCAATGGTTCTTAAGTGCCGGCAATGTCCAGGGTGTAGGCTCGGGTTGTGACACTATGTCTCTGTATATTTTCAGTTTTTGTATGTAGCTCATTTCGAATTATATCAACCATCAAGTGGATATTCTCAAGTGGGATCATGTCCCCCTTAGCCCGGGCAACACTGAAATCTCCCATTTATTCTTCGCGGATGATTTAACCCTTGTTGCTAAGGCTAATGCCAAAACTGTCAATAACATGTACTGATGTATGAATTTTTTCTGCAAACTGTCAGGTCAAAAAATCAACTCTAACAAATCTAAGGCCATTTTCTCTAAGAACTATTCTTTCTCAATTAATGATCTAGTGCAATCTTTATATAAGTTTCGCTATTCCGACCACTTTGGCAAATATCTCGATTTTCCTATCCTCAATCATAAGCCAAAAACTACAAATTTTCAGTATATCATTGACAACATGATCAATAAGCTTTCGACTTGGAAACATAACTTTTTAACTCCTGCAGGTAGGTTAACACTTGTTCACTCTACGCTCAATTCCATACCTGCTTACTTTATGCAATATTTTAAGTTGCTTACCAAAGTCTGTCATCGTGTTGATCAGATCCAAATGGACTTTCTTTGGGGTTCTTCTGACGTTAAGCGTAAATTACATTATTTATCTCGAGATATTGTCACCATGTCCAAGGATTATGATGGTTTAGGGTTAAGAAAGGCTCGTGATAAAAATATTGCTCTTTTGAATGGTCTATCGTGGAGGCTCATTACAAACCACTCCTCCTTATGGTCCTGTATTCTCATGAAAAAATACAACTGCCCTAGACGCTCTAATAAGCCTTTATTTATTTGGGAAAACATAATCTTGGGGAGGGGGGGGGGGGAGGGG
>NW_006239198.1:625827-648790 GCF_000226075.1 Solanum tuberosum | reverse complement strand
GGGGGGTAGCATTTGCTCCAAAGTTATGGCATGGACCCTAGAAGCGGGTACTTCTATCAATTGTTAGAACTTCCGCTGGATCACTTCCCTTCCCCCACTTAGACAACTTGTCCAAGGCCCTCTAAATAAGGGAGAAGAGTTTCTTAATCTCTCGACTTTATAGAATGGCTCTACTTGGGATTGGAAAAATTTCTTTCAACCTTAATGAAGATATTATTGAGAAAGCTTCCCTTAATTATTTGCCCCAGTCCTATCGCGGGAGCCATCGATAATCCATACTGGGCTGCCAATTCCAATGGCATCTTCTCCACTAAGTCTGTGTATGATGTTATCAACCCTCCAGTATCTTGTGACTTCACTTTCTCCTGGATCTGGAACATGTGAACCCATAATAGGATAAAAAAAAATCTTTGGCTTTGTTCCCATAACAGACTTCCCACAAGAGATTATCTCAATTATATTGACATGTTCCCTGACCCTATTTGCCCTATTTGTAAATGTGACAAAGAGAACATTGAGCATATCTTTTTCCACTGTTACATTGCCAAAAAATGTTGGATGGATCTATGCTTAAATACTTCTTTTCTCCAAAGGGACAATAATCACTGGCTCTATGCCCTTAGAAACTTAAATTTTCCCAACCTGAACACTCCTTATCCTTGGGTTGTTCTCTTCCCCCTAACCCTTTGGCAACCCTTAGAACCTCACTACCATGATCAACACCCACATTATTAAAAATCGTGCCATAGAATTTCACTATCTTTCAAATTCTACTGGTAAGGAGGAAAATACTAAGATTTGTGTGAAGTGGTATCAACCTCCCACTGGCTTCTTTAAACTGAATGTGGATGGCGCTTTTACCACTTCAGGGGAGGGAACTGGCATCGGTGGTGTCGTTAGAAATCACTCAGGCAGCTGGATTATTGTTTTTTTTTTAACAAAAGTAGGGCACAAAACCACACCATGGCCAAACTAGAAGCTTTTCACATGGGTCTTTCCTTGGTTCACTCTCTTAAAATGGGCCCGATAGAAGTAGAAACAGACTGCATTGAGATATTAAGATTGCTAGACCATCCTCAATCACCTTACGAATCTATTATATTTGATTGCAGGTCACTGTTGAAGAGGTTGCTGAATCCAGTGGTCCGCCACAACTTTAGGGAAGTGAACTACGTAGCTGATATTTTGGCAAAACAGGGTTCCAAGCTAACAAGTTATAATATGGCTACTATCATTTAATCCCCTCCGAACATTGTCAAATGCCAGCTTGCAAAAGACAAGAACAGAGTAACTTCCTCTAGACTAGTTAAGCCTACTACGTGTAATAAGTTAGCTTGTTTCGGAAACCTTGCTGTAACTAATAACCCATATAGGGCTAATGAAACTACTGTACCCCCTTAATTATTAGTATTATATATATAGCATAATCTTATTATCCATAAAAAAAAAAAAACATAAAGTAGTGGGACTCAAGTTTACGAAAAATATTTCAGTTTTAGTCCTTCCTGAATCTTGAAATCTGCATTAAACTCAATTCCTAAAACCCCAGAACTGTTCGTGCAGACTCTGCAGAGAGAAGCAAAAATTTGATCTTGCCGGAGAAGAAAGAAGACATTCACATTAATTCGATAAGTAAATATGCAGAAGGGCTTCACTCTCCTTCAGACAATTGCAATTTCAGGTGTATTTTCTGCTGTTTCTGGCTGGTAATAAATCACCTCTATACGTATCTTTCTCTATGTTAAAGAACGTTTTTTTCAGCTCAATTTCTGTCAGATAAACGGTTCAATTTCATTAAAAAGATAATCAAGAAGTGGGTTTTGGTTGGATCGACGAATTTGTTATTATTTATAGGTATGGGTTCATGTTTGGGAGAGAATCTGCTCGGAAGGAGCTTGGAGGTTTGATTGAAGATCTTCGAAATTCAAATTCTGACTCCGTTTCACCTACCCCTTCTCACTCTCAAGAGTAGCAGGTATTCTACCCCACCCCCTTTAATATGTATTCACTTCGTCCCAATTTACTGGCACTGACAAAGTTTAAGAAAGAAAATATAGCACTTTTGAAATATGTGGTTTAAAACACTCCTTGACCATTTGTGTGATAAATCATTTCATTAAGGGTAAAAAAAAGTGGGATTTTTAAAGTTAGATTGTTTCTAATTATAGAAAGGTGACATGTTTTTGGGACGGAGGGAGTATATGTTACATACTTCTTCTTTATCCGAAAAGGAGGGGTTTATAATAAGATGGTCAATGCTAAGAATGTTAACTTCGGGTTGGTAACTAGTGCCAAACAAATTGGTGTAGATGTGATATGACTTTAGGCTTACATAGATGTATTATGTTAATTGGATTTGACTGCAATATGCGAGAAGCCTTAGCTTCTCAATGATGAATCTTAGGAAAAGGTTAAGATATGAATGCCTTTATTTCATTTACCATCTGTTGCAGTATGTGAACTTGTGATGAATAGACATGAATCTACTTTGGTGTGTGCTTCTGTCAAAACATGGTCATTACTAGTTTACAATGCATGTACCGGCTATGGACGGACTGTTGTTATCATTTTGTTAACTTGAGATGAATAGTTCCTAACAACTTAGTATAGATGTAATGTAACTCTAGGCTTACTTAGATGTATTTTGTTTATTGGATTTGACTGCGATGTGCTAGAAGCCTTAGCTGCTCAGGTGATGAATCTTGGAAAAAAGGTTATGATATGAATGCGATTAGTTACTTTATTATCAGTAGTAGTATATCGACTTGTGATGGATAGACATGATTCTACTTTGGTCTGTGCTTCTGTCACAACATGGTCATTACTAGTTTACGATGCTTGTATCGGCTATGGAAAAACTGTTGTTACAATTTTGTTAACTTAAAGATGACATTGTGATTTAGGGATGCCTGTATTGATGGATGATACTAAGAGAACATTGCCCATTTTGGTTGTTTATGTGTCGGAAATTTTATAGGTTAAGAGATTTTGTAACTTACCTTATTAAAAAAGGTAAGAAATTTTATAAATTTAGGAAGATTTGAAGTTTTTTTAAACAAATGCAAGTAAAATTTATTCTTTTTTTTTATAGAATTTAGAGCATCTTTCGATTTAATTAGTTTATACAAATTCTTTAAGGATTTGCGAGAGGGGCAATCTTTTTTCTAGTTTTATTTTCTTGTCTTAGGTTTATTAGCTCTATTTATGACCAGGACTTTGACATATGGCATGGTCTACTGGTTTGCACTCTTACAAAAGTTCACTCAACATGTATTATTTTCATTTTAGCTGGAATAGCTAAGACATTCATTAAGGAAAAGGAAAGATAATGATTGTTCTATCTTTGGTTTCCGAGGTGAATAAATTATTTAGTTGGTTATCACCCAGAAAAGTTAGAAAAAGTGTGTTTTTCCAGAGATTTTGGTGGAAGAGTGAGGAAAAAATGGAATAATTGCAGTACAAGAATACTGGGGCATACTAGCTGCTATGATTTTCTTTGCTTTTCTTTTATAACCAAGAAATCTATGAGGGCCAACATGGTGATTTTGTTTGACCCTCTACTCTTCTCCACTTAAAATTCCAGTCTTCTATTTACAGCAGGGTTTGAACTCGTGCTTTGACTGCTAGATCAAAGGCTTGAGGGCGACTTTCTTTGCCTTCTTTTATACTGAGGATACCCTGTCCTCCTCTAATCAGGTTCAACTATAATTTAAATAGGGATGAAAACTGAAAGCTTTCAGAGTTCATGAATACTTGAATCACATGTCATTATTGCCTTTGCGTAGTCTTTACTTTGATCCCCATTAGTTGATAGTTGATACTTTAACAAAATGAACCAGCCACGATTCTCAATTTTTTTAATCCTCAAAAATGAACCAGCTACATCTTCTTAATAGACAAAGCAATTTCTATCACATTTCTTCACCAGAAATAATCTACCTAATTTTCGTAAAAGCAATCCTTTTTTAATCTTTATCTTCAAATTTGCAGGTGCTAAGGAAAAGTAAGATGATGCGACTTTGGACGACAGTAGAGAATGATCCCTCATTTCTTGTTGAAGCTGAGACAATTGAAGGTACATAGACGTTGGCAGGAAGCTCTTTGAGATCGTGAGGACAATTCAGATTTCATGTTTTTCTTGTTCTTCTGCTGGAAAATTTACTTCCTTGTTCATGATAACTAAATCACCTTTACAATTGAGCAGAAGTCTGTATGACGATGTTCTTTATTGAGAAGGTAGTGTAATTGTGTTGGATATTGAATGGTAATTCTTGATTACTGGCTTATTTTGTCCATTCCATGCAACTATTCAAATTCTGCAGTAGAAACTCTCTCTGGGAAGTATTATGTTAGTAGTATTTTGGTCACTATTCTAGTTCTATAAATCTTTTGGAATTGGTTATGTTTTCTTTTTTGGTGCTGAGGTTGGGAGGGAGGAGGAGCTCTTGTAAATCTAGTTTGATTAAAAAGGTAAAAACTCTGATAACTGGTTTTTGACATGTACTGGGTCTTTCCATCGCAGATTCATCCCGATTTGTATTTGCCTTTCATGGGACGCTGACATTGTTAGCTTGTTCCTCTTGTAAGGGTGAGAAAATGTACAATCTCGAAAGATCTTGTAAAATTGTGTCAATACCTTTTGCATCTGGAATAACTTGAACTTTATTTCTGTTAGTTTTTCTTTGTTATATAAGCTCTTAACATTATTACATTCTTATTGTGGCTGAGAAGATAACAGGTGTGACAAATATCTTCAAGCGGTGAGCCTTGTTCAATAAACTGTCAAATATTCATAAACATGGTTAAATAGTTAATTGCTAAGAGCTCAAAAATAATTCCGTGGAGGCTCGAAAGCCTGAAATTATCACCATCTTGCTGATGTTTTGATGGAATATCAACTCCCATAAGCACCATTAAGACTAGGAGTTTAGTTAGTCTTTATAATTGGCACCTTCTCTCCCCTGTAAACAGTATGGATAATTTTTTGGATTTTGTTAGCTCCTTAACTCTAGCACAGTAGGGTTTAAGGGGGTTTATCTTTTTGTCTGCTTTACAGGTTTTTGCACAGTTAGCTTCATGTTATTTTCATGTTTGAAGCAACTTTGTTTTTAGTTGTAACCATTGCATCTTCTTGATGCCTTTCTAATGCAATTTAATTACTTCACCGAAAAAAAAATGTTTCTAATCTGTCAGCATCGGTTGTTGCTTCAGATGATTATATACATTGAATAGGGTAGTGTGATCTTCTCTACTTGAAATATCCATTGGGTAGCAATATGTTTGCCATTCAAGTATGTTGCTCGTTGATAATTAATATCTAGAAGGAAGAAAGTGTAAATATTAACAGGAAAATGCATCTGTAGGAAGCAATATTATTAGCTCCTTTATTCTTCAATAATAAATGTGGAAGGCAGATTTTTTTTAATTTTTGTACAATGAAAAGAATATGCTTATCCAAATCTTTGTATGATACTGTCTCATTGTTCTCACTGTCCCAATGACCCAGAGTTTCACAACCTCTGAACCAGGGTGGCAAAGGTCGACTCACTTAGCTTCTTTTTCTTGTCTCCAGTGACCCAGAGCTTCACAACCTCTGAACCAGGGAGGCAAAGATTGGCATACTTAGCTTCTTTTTCTTGTCTTCTATAGTTTAATTTCAGACACAGGCTCAAATTCTTGTGGACTCTTCTAGGTGCTATGAGTATGACACTTTAGTACTCTATGTGCCACTTTTCTTTGCTAACCTACAATGGGATAGCTATATTACATGTATACAGTTCCGTATCTTTACACTACTGCAACCTCTGTAGCTTTCTTAGAATGACTCTCTTTGATAAATCTTACATAGAGGTCTGTCCTGCTTGAGTCACACTCTGGAAGGCTAGCATTTCGACCTCCTTCAGACATGCTCTTCACAAATTGCACTAGATTCCGCCAATTTTCTGGCTCAAACAACCGTTTGTTCATTCGCAAGAATGTAAATGCACTCAATCCATTTCCAGAATTTGACATGCTTGTTGCCAAAACTTGAGAAAATGCTCCTCCATCATACCTTTCTAGAGCATTTTCTCCAGCAAGTTCTACTTTAGCAGTTCTAGCTGCAGTTTTAACTTGTTGAACTAAGCCTTCTGGTGAACAGTTTGCACTCTGGGGCTGTTCACCATCCCTCATTTCCATACATGTAAAGTTAAGTACAGCACCATGTTTCGCTAACATACGTGCTATAGGTAGATAACCATCTCTGTGTCTTGTATTATAATATCCTGAAGTTAACTCTGCAGCATGTGATCTAGTATTGTAATGCCAATGAATCCCAGCTACCTTTCCAGATAGTTTAGCCCCAGTTCCTTGGTATATACTTTCTCCTGCTGCTACTATTCTGTCACCATGCTCCAGTAGCTTTCCTGAATACCACTCTAGGAAGAACTGTCCATATTCACTGTTCCATGTTCCATCCCTCTGGAAAAATCCAGTATCCTCAGGAAACTGGTTGTACTTCCCAGAATCATGAGGCCCTCCCTGGCCCCAGTCATCCTTTCCAGCTGCCTTGGCCACTGCTGCCAATGAAGCTCCCATGTACTGCATTAACAAAAAAGACATTAGTTTTTTTTCCTACATCTGAAGATCTTCCTACTTTTTTCGAGCCATAGATGCAAGTAATTACCTTGTCATAGCATTGGAATTCTCCAATTCCAGGAAACCTCCATGTACCATTGCTTTCGGGATAGGCTGGATATCTTAGCTCTCCACAAGGGCCCATTCCCACTTGGATTTCCTATAGAAGAAAACAGAATGTCAATTTCAAGTTTTCCTACCATTTTAGCTTGGAAAATTCAACATGGGTATATAAGGAGGTCCCCTGTGTCATTTGTATGATTCTATTTACTTTAGTGGTCTACTTTTTAGATTCGTAACCAGCAAATTAAGTGGACCACATGACACTAACATAAAGTAACTTTTTGATTCTGCTTATTCAGTTGTTTTCTTATCCAGAAGGGGAGCCATACGTAACTGGTAAAGTTGATGCCACGTGATCAAAAGGTCACAGGTTCGAGTTGTGGAAACAACCTCAACACTTGTGGTCCGGCCCTTCCCCGGATCCCGCGCATAACGGGAGCTTAGTGCACCGGGATCCCCTCTCTACTTGTTTTCTTATCCACCTTTTTCTCTTCTGGAAAAATTGCCTGATCTGTTTTTGTTTAGATTACTTCAGATTAAACTTCAGCCAATACTTCTTCTAGATTTGGTTGAATTATTTATTCTCTATCCAAAAAGGGAACTATGAGAATATGACCTGCAGTGGCTTTTATGTTTAAACTTTTCTCTTTTTACATTAATTAGCAGCTTCAGCTTCCAACTAACTCATGTTCCTCCCTTAAAGATACATCAATTTATCCCTGCTTGAGTGTTTTAATTTCTAAAGCTTATACTTAAAGTTTTCAGTTGATGTTGCTTTAAGGTATGGTGAGTGCACTACCAAAGTAATAACATAGGATATGTGATTGTAAAGCAGAAATCTTACCACTATGACGTTTCCCAAGTAATCGTTGAATCTTTCTCTGAAGCTCCTCATATAGTCGGTGTATACTTGAATAGGTGTTCTTCCTTTGAGTACTGGTAACATATCACAACCTAAGGATAGATACTCAGGATTTCTCCGGCCTGATCTATCTGTGTAGACAAGGTCAGGATTCTTGCTGATTTCTTCAAGTACCCATGGAGGTAGAGGAATACTGCAAAATCCATAACAATTCTTAGAGACAGTTTGATTTCTTCTAGAACTGAGAGTCTAGATGTATGAAGAAATTCTAATTCCAACTGAATTATTCCCTCTAAGAGCTATGAACTATTAGTAGTACTTAAGATTGCAGCACAATAGGTCTTTGGTCAAAATAACCAAAGATTGAAACTGTTAGAAACCTAAGATCTATAAGTCCATTGGATATTTTTCCTTTGAAAGATCTAAGAAACAGTACTAACATGACAGTAAGTACCTCACTGGTGTTATTATTTGGAATTGCAAATAGTGGTGTACTAAAACAACAACAACATATCCGGTGTAATCCACGAGTGGAATTTAGGGAGGGTAGGATGTAAGTAGACCTTACCCGTACCTTTGTGGGGTAAGAGAGGTTGTTTTGATAGATCCTCTGCTCAAAACAGAAGTAGTCGATGTGGAATTGCAAGAAAATAAACAGTAAAATAGCAAGATACAGAACAACTGTTAGAAAGAGTTTTCTATTAGTACCTGCAAGAATCTCCAACATTTCCTCCACATTGATGAAAAGACATGACAACTTGAAGCTTCAATCCATGTTCTTGACACATCTTTACAAGTTCAGCATATCCTTCCCAATTATACTTCAAAGGTCCATCTTTCTCCACCAATCCCCACCAAGCATCCACCATCACCCCTTCAGCTCCAGAACTTTTCAACGCCATCAAGCTCGCATTCATCGCTCGTGGCCTGTTCAAGTTCCCTCCCATAGTCATGGTGTCAAGTGGAAGCATCACAAAAACAGGTACCCTTGTACTACTATTGCTGTGATTAGCTGTTAACTCATGTAGCTTCTCTCTTTTCTCAATTTCCAACACTTCCATGATTCTCTCATGGGAGAGTTGAGCTTCTTGCATTGAACTTTTCGCGACTAGCCGGCATGATGGCTTGGCTTGTGCAAAATAAACCATTCCTAAGAACTCATCAGGTGTTTTAACACCTTTGGTTTCTTTGAAATTGATAAAAGAAGCTGATGATTGAAGTGTTAAAGTCATTTCTTGTTTCTTTTTTTGATAATAGAAAATAGATAAACAGAATGTGTATTTTTTTATTATAGAGAATATGTGTGATGATTTGTGCTGATAATAGAAGATGTAGGTAATGTGTATTTATAAAAACAAGATCCCTAAAGGTTTGAGGTGCATGAAGGAGACAAGTCTGGTGGTGGGCTCTATTTAGAATGTTAAAAAAAAGTGCAAAAGTTCATTAACTTTTTTCAAAGTCATAATACATAAACATGACATTTAATTTGGCTTCAACAAATAATTGTACCTTTAAATTTTGAGTGTGCATAAGTAGACACTTAAATTTGTATAAAATTGAACAAGTAGACACACGTGTCCTACATGACATAGTACACGTAGGATGCCACGTAGGACATAAACTTGTCATGTAAGGTGTCATGTAGGACGAATGTGTCTATTTGTTCAGTTTTATACAAGTTTAAGTGCCTACTTGTGCACACAAAAAATTAAAGGTCATAATTGCCGGCTGACGCCAAATTAAGAGTCATCTTTATGTATTGTGCCTTTTTCAAAGTCTGTCCTCTACTTGACGTGGTGACACATATAAACAACCATTTTTATATTCCTCTTTTTGTGTTCTCAATATTACACCAAGTCAATAAAAAATTATTTCAATGTGAAAGAAAAACTGTCAAATTATACATCCAGTCAGAGATTATGTCATCTGCTTTACACGTGACCTTAGGAAAATTTGGAGGTAGGAAAGAGATTATAGTTGAAAGTTGATAGGTAGTTGAGTGTTGTCGTACTACTTGTTTTGTACATTGCTATTTGGTAGTCTTTTTTTCTTCCTTCCTTACTTTTTTAGTTACATTTCTTTTGTGCCGGGAGTATATTGGAAACAACCCCCCCCCCCTCTCTTGCAAAGGTAAAGGTAAGGTAAAGGTTTGCATGCATCCTATCCTCGTAAACTCCACTTGTGGTATTACATTGATTTTGTTGTCTGTCCTAAGCAAAGGTAAAGATTCCATACATCCTACCCTTTGTAGACTCCACTTATGATTTT
This sequence comes from Solanum tuberosum, assembly GCF_000226075.1. Lineage (NCBI taxonomy): Eukaryota > Viridiplantae > Streptophyta > Magnoliopsida > Solanales > Solanaceae > Solanum > Solanum tuberosum. The sequence goes on along the minus strand of NW_006239198.1, from coordinate 638,982 downwards.
ACATAGAATTTGTTGTCATTATTAAGCAAAGGTAAAGTCTGCATACATACTATCCTACATAGACTCCACTCGTGGGATTATATTGATTTTGTTATTGTTATATTAGCCGTGTAATATTATGTAAGTTAACATTCTTGGGAATATAAGGGGAAATCCACACGGCATGTCTGCTATTGGTATTTTCAAGTTATCTGTACCCAATAGTTTGTGGATAAAGATGAAACAGAAGTCCTTGTGTTGGCTGAGTCACCTTCATTGTTTTAGTGCATAGTGCCAATATGTCACCCACCTTTTTACTGTGTTTAATATAATATGGTAAAAAAGTTTATACCAGTAACTCCCCCCCTCAACCCCCCACCTCCTCCAAATCCCTTTTTTCACGTTTTGCTGAGGTGGGGTGGGGGAAGGGAAACATTCGAGAGTGTGGTTTAACGATCAATGAACTGAGTTAAAATTATAATGTTGTATGTTCAAATCTCACTGAAGGCGAAACATAAGGTTATTTGTGCTGATGGAAAGTAGAAAAAAATACCCAATGAAATTAATTGAGGTTTGAGTGATAATCTTAAAAATCTTAGCTAAACATAATTTAATTGAGGATATCTTAGTTATGAAAGAAGCCAAAAAGATTTTTCTTAAAAAAAATCAAATGAAAAGCAGCATTTAGAATATGCTTCAACTGTAAGATAAGGTATTACTCCACTTATTATTATTACTAGACAACATGCGCCCGTGCTAGCACGGACCCAATACATATCATTTCTTTATTTTAATTATGTGATATAAATAGAATTTTAAGAGTTCTCAAACTTTTAATATGATTTTTAGATATTTTAAGTTGTTAATTATTGTAATTTATATTTCTGTCGTCTCATTTTATGTGATACTTTTCAGATTTCGAGATTTAAACAAATTATTTTTTACGGTAAGTTTTTCATAGATCTTTTAAACATTTTGATTTATCAATTATTGTGACTTATAGTACTTTTTACGTAGTTTACAAATATATAAATTTCATTCCAAAAAATTTGAAGATTTCATGTGCAAATTGCCAGTCAAACTTAAATTGTTTGACTCTCAAAAAACAAAAAATGTCACATAAATTGAAACATAAGGAGTAATACTTTCTACGCAACTTTTAAATAATATATGTTACTGTGTATGTTTCAATTTATATGACATTGATAGAATTCAAGAGTCAACTTAATTTATTTTTTTTAAAAAAAATTTAAAGTTGTTAATTATTATGATTTATAATACTTTTTATGTCTGTCTCAATGTATATGACATTGATAAATTATTGAGGGTCAATCAAATATTTTAAGTTGTTTGTGATTTATCATATCTTTTATGTAATTTTTGAGTAATGTATGTTACTTCATCTATTTCAATTTATGTTGCATTGATAGAATTTTGAGAATCACTTAAAATTTGTATATATCTTTTAAATTTTTAAGATGTTTATTATTGTGATTTGTACTATTTTCATGGCATTTTAAATAATATATGTTATTTCCTTTAACCTAATTTATGCAACATTGATATAATTTTTAAGAGTAATTATTATAATTTATAATAATATTTTTATGTAATCATCCAATAAAAATATAATTTCCTTTTTCAAGAAAATTCTTAGAGTACCACGTGTTAGTGAAAGGAAAAAAAAAATTAAAAGGAGGAGGTGATGGCAAAAGCTATTTGAGAAATGATGGGTAATTTAGTCATAACATTCAACAAAAGTATACTGCAGTCCAACAATAGAATTTCTGCTGACCAATAATGTCATTCCATGGTAGTTAAAATTACCAAGTTACCCTCCAAGCTGCCAGGCAGGCATGTCGACCATAACCTGCCTGGTTATTGTCACTTATATATGTATGTAATAGATAATAGATATGCATAAAGCACAATATTCGTAGATATTTCTAAGACCTTTAACTTCAAGATATTTCTCAAGTTTCATTAATTTTTTAAATCTATGAAAATGTATATGAAAACAATGTAACATAGTCAAAATAAATACAGTAATACTTTAAAATAAATAAATGGCAAATAATGAAGTCTCTGGTCTGATTTTTTTCCCACTAAATTCTCAGCCATAATTATGGCGATAATCAATGAATGGTTTTCTTTTGCCAAAATTATCGGAACCCCACAAAAGTTAGCTACTTTCTGCATGGCCTATAACTAAAAAACAAAATGTGCACTTCATACTTGCGTGGATAACCAAAACTAAAAATTCTACAAGAGACGTGCTGCAAAAATTCTAAATTCGACGTGAATTATTAGTTTCATTTTTGAATTATTGATTGTCTTAAAAATATTTTTTATTTAATTAACTAAACTTAAATACACTTCAGATCTTGCAAAATGAGTGAAATATACTCTTAAATTCTCGCCAAGTTTAGGGTATTTTCAACACTAGCCCTTTGCTTTTCCGAGAGTTTGACACCACTTGCTATGTCATGTGATACATCGAGGGTGTATCTAAGTTCGAGGAAAAAACTAATAATTTGCACCAAATTCGGGGTGTTTCATTTCCCTTATATACCACTTTTTTTAATATGAAAATGAAGTCTTTGTTTTCCTTTTCTTTTTTTCTTTTTTCGCCATAATAATAATAATTATTATTACAAGTCATAGATAGTTACACACTGCTGATTTATTATCAAGAAAAAAAAAACTTTTTGAATTTTGAGTAATTATAAAAAGTTTAAAAGGTGCCGACGTGCCGTGATGGATTGGCCGTTGTTTTAGATATTTTCTATTTGCATTTAACTTAAATAGCTGCCCTCAAAAAAATCGTTAATAAATAATAAATATAAATATATATATATATAAAATGGACTAGCAAATAGCAATTATATATAAATATTTTTGGCTGAACAATCAAACCTAGCTATTCATTCCACGTTTGTTCTACAAATATATTGATGACTCAATTGGTTTGGAGGGTGGCCATTCACATAATTAGTTTGAGATCGGTCCCTCTTTAATGTCTTTGAGTCGAATCTATTGCGTATAAACTATCTTATAATACGGTTTACATTCACGTATGATTTGCAGGCTATGCGGATTTTCTTGGAATTTTAAAAATAAAATAAAATCTTATGTACCTCCTGATCATTGTTGTGAAATGGAACTTTCTCTATTCCCTTATTAACTCGTAATAAGAAAAAACAGATATAAATTAATTCTCCTAGAATAAAGGAAAGAATAATCATATCATATCATGTATATATATATATAAGAGAGAATCCTAGGCCCGCCTATATGGCGCTACCACAAATCAGGATTCCTTTTTTTAATTTATATATTTACAAAACTAGCCTTCCCCTTTCATGAAAAGTTGTGGCTTTAATGAAAAGTTGCGATTTTAATGAAAAGTTGCGACTTTTATGAAAAGTTGCGACTTATATGAAAAGTTGCGACTTTTATGAAAAGTTGTAACTTTTATGAAGAGTTACGACTTTTATGAAAAATTGTGTCTTTTATGAAAGATTATGACCTTTTCGAAGGGTTATAACTTTTCTAAAGAGTTGTGACCTTTCTGATAAGGCACAATAAACATTTGTTCACACTACCCCTTTGTTGTCTAGCTATAAATAGAGGGATTTCCTCTCATTTTAAAACACAAAAATTCTGAACTTCTACTTCTTAACCTGCACAATTAAATATTCGTGTACAATTTTTTTCCTTTCTGTTTCATCCTATTGTTACAAATCCTGGTATTTTTTTTACGGTCATTAATTTTATGCTTATGTTATTAATTGTTTGTTTTTGAGTATATGTTTTAAATTTTGTTGTTTATGTTTCTGCAAAGTTATTGTTATAAGTATTTGTTAGTACAGATTAAAACAACACACGTTAATTGTACGCAAGTTTTCTCTACTGATCATGAAATTGTTGAAGGTACAAATAAAAAAATTCCTTAAAGATCTATACTATTATTTGTCATTATCACATAACTCAAGAACATCTAATGAATGAATTATTCATGAAATAATAAATCATTGGTTCTTTAATCAAAATTAAAAGGAAAAAAAAACAAGAATATATATACACAAAGGCATTTCGTAAGAACAAGAACACATTTAAGTTGCGTAGATTTTACAATTGTGATATATGTCTCAGGAAAAAATTCAAAAATTTGTTAACATATTCAAAAGAGAAATTACTTACATTATTAATGTTTGTTACATGTAATCTTGTATGTAAGATAATATAGTGTTTTAGTTTTAATGACTCATAAGTTTTAAGTAATATTTTATAAATTTAGTGATATTAAATTTCCGCGCGAAGCGCGGGTGATTTTACTAGTAAATAATAAATGTTGCTACTTGACGCTTGTTTTCAAACTTTTATTTGTTCTATATTTTTTAATGAAAATATTGACTTCCTTTTTGAACAGTTGGAATGACTCGATTTATGTTTTCATTGTTCATTATTTTTTTTAAAATACCATATTTTTTCTTAAAATATGTCAACCATAGAACTAAATTGACCTAGGAATTATAAGTTATTCAACAATATAACTAGAAGTTTTTATAAACAAACAACTCAATCTAAGACCATGCATTGCATATATAATTTTTAAGAAAGAAGTTGTTTGTTTAGAAAAAATCATCCACTTTATTTAGTAGAGGGATTTTAAGGGTATTTTGGTCATTTTTATTATTTATTCGGATAACAAATCTCAACACTATTGTTTTCTTCTTTAGCAGAGATAATTTATTCCAAATAACAAATCTCAACACTATTATTTCACCTTTTAGCAGAGATAATTTATTCTAAATAACAAATCTCAATACTATTTTATTTCATCCTCTGAATGAGATAAGCTTATTCCGATATCAATTACTAATACTGATATAATTTATTCTAAGATTAAAATCCAAATAAGGAACAAGGCAATACCAACTGTTGTTGTTCTCGTCGTCGTAGTTTTTATTTTTGCTTTAGTCAAATCTATTTTTTAATATTTTTTATGGTTGAGTTTAGAACCTATTAGAAATAAAAAGAAATTATCAGTATGATTTACGTATATCTCATTCTGATTTTTGAATTTCATTTGTATCTCATTTTGATTTTTGAATTTCATTTGTAAATTTTTTATTGAATATGTTATTGTCATTGTTATATTTTTGAAATTAGGACATCAAATCATCCAAATTCATGTATACTTTTATTTGAAAGTTGTCGGTGGATAGGTATTCCAAGGTTAAATATTATAAAAACATGAAAACATAAAGAGTACCAAAAGCTTTTGTTGAAATCTTTATTTTAATTGGAGAGAAAATACCAATTTGTCACAGCTATTAGGTGAATTGATAGATTTTGGCCTTTTTTTTGGCTATTTTTTTTTTTAAAGTCTATATATGTACCTCCCATTTAATTTCTGCCTAGTAATATTTTGTGGAGGAAATTAAACCTTATCCTCTTGTGTTGAATATTTGTTATCATGTAAATGTTCTTATATAGAGCTTGTTACTAAATGAGAACAAGTAAAGTTCAAATTCAAAATGAAATAGTCCAACCTATTCGTGATAATCATTTAAAATTTATGGATATAAATTTATAAAATGATTCAGATTATTTTTAAATTTAAATTTATTAGGCTAATCCATCAAATTGAATTACGAATGACGAACCCATATTGCTAAGGTCAATATGTCATCTTATTCTAGAAGTCCAATTTGATATCACGTGTCAAATGGCGTAGCGTGTCAAGTCAAATGAAGAAACCAATAGAATTATGCCACTAGCAAAATCAAAGGTGTAACAACTTGTTCCCGTCGTTATAGAAATGCCAATGGGGGAAAATTTGGGGTCGGAAAACTTTTTCGTAGTATTTGGATTTTCCCAACCTAGTCCAGATTTGGATGAAATTGGAGTATTTAAGGTGTAGGGAAATCTGGTAACAACCGGGTGAGTTAGTTGTGATTTTGATTACATAAGTAGTTAGATAACTCGTTAAGGAATCCGTACGACTTTACGAAATTGAATTCGGGTGAGTAGAATTTTCGAAATCGATCTTAGCGTAAAGGGTATTTTCTGAGCGTCGTTGGTTAGAGGTGTGTTGTGAAATGAGGATTTTGGAATTATTTAAATAGCTCTCTGTTTCGTGCAACCCGCCTTGGCGGGGATTTTGGTCGCTTTGGCGGGGCCGCTGTAGCAGGGTGGTGGCTGCTGTGGCGGGCTAGATGCGACTTAAAATCGTAAATAAACCCCTAAACGACCTTATTTGGCACTTTTCAATTTTTAGAGCCAAGGAACGAACTCCAGGCGACTCCTACTCATTTTTCACCATTCTTGAGGCTAAAGGTAAGCTTTTTCACTCCCCGAATCCATTTTTTGATCCGTAGAACGTAATAAAATGGGTGAATATTGATGGGGGAGGGTTTTGTTATAGATTCTATGGTGGAAACAACCCTAATTTGGATAAATTGGGATCATGGGGTTTGATCTAGGGTTCATAGAATTGTTAGTAATTCGGGTAATTAATGGTTGTTTATTGATTCCCGTATTCTATTAATTGTTTGTAGACCAAGTACAAGCGAAGCGAATCCAGAAAGGGAAGGATCAAGTTTCTTAGGGTTTCAAGCTTGTTTCGAGGTAGGTAATGGTTGAGATTCTATGATTGTGTGATGTATACTTGTTCTTGCTTCATTATGATACTTACATGTATTTGAATGTTGCATTATTGATCACACTTGATGTAAATGAGATAGATGAATGATGATTGCCATGAAATCATGACTTAAATGTATCGGTTGCCACGTTCTTATATAATTATGGGATCGGTTGCCACGTTCCAGCATAATCATTGGATCGGCTAGCACATTCCGGTATGCTAACTGTTTGGGTTTGGGTTCGGGTTCCATGAGAGGTTCCATGACTTGTCTTAATTGTGTATCTTGAGAAATGTGAAGTTGTTCGTAAATATTGATGATATTGTAAATGTTCGATATATGCATGTGATTATATTGTTGTATTGACTTGCTTATGTTACACTTAGTGGGATAGCCGCGTGATACTACCAGTACACTATGGTTGTGTACTGATACTGCACTTGCTCTTATTTTTGTTGAGTACGGGGTATCTTTAAGCGTCTAACGATAGGACCTCGCTTAGGAGATCAGTGATCGTTCGAATTCAAGAATGAGCCAATTTTTTTGGGCTGCCATGGGTTCTCTTTCGTCTATGTCCATCATTTCTGGACTTAGACTCTGTTCTATTAGTTATTAGTACATTAGTTGGGGGTAGTATCCCTTCTTGTTTAGACTTGGTTCATTGTTAGATGTTTTGGTACATTGACTTTCAGGTTCTAGGTTATTTCTTCCGCATTGTTTAGTTCTTGTTAGACTTTTGTTGGAGTTTATAGGAACTTCCTATTTATATCCTTAACATTTAACTTGCTTCTGTAACTTAAATTCCTTAGTTTTGATTTAGTTGCTTGGTTTGAGTTGTAGTAGTGGTTCTCCCACCGGAGAGTTAGTGTGGGTGCCAATCACGATAGTCTGGGTCGTGACAAAGTTGGAATCAGAGCCTAGGTTCGTTGATCTCGATGTACCAAAATGAGTCTAGTAGAGTCTCACGGAACGGTACGAGGACGCCTTTACTTTTCTTTGAGAGGGTATAAGACTTTAGGAAGTCTCTATGTTTTCTCTTGTCTCCTTTCGTGCTATGACTTGATTCTAATTGGTAACTGGCGATTCAAATTGGTATCTAACCTCCTTCACTCTTTTGTCCGCAGATGGTTAACACTAGATTCAACGACGTCAGGCTCGTAACTCCCGTCAATGCTCCAGCTGAGGAATCTGCAGCGAGAGGTCGCAGTCGAGGCAGGGGTAGATGAAGAGCTAGGGGTAGAGGCCGTGAAAGAGTAGCGCTTGCTGGGAAATGAGCTCTTGTTGAGAATCCCCTTGTGAATGAGAACCCTCATGCGCATTATGAAGAGATTGAAGAGGAGAATGTTGATGTTGGGAATGTTGAAGATGTGGGACAAGAGGAAGAGGTGCAGGCTGAGACTACCGATGTTCCTCCCATAGACCCAGTGTTAGCTCGACAGATCATGTCATTCTTGAAAGGGTTGGTTGGTCCTGGAGTGCTTCCTTCTGCTCAAGCAACTCAAGCTTCTACTAATCATCATGTTGCTAGCACTGCGCCTAAGGTGGGTGGAACGGGAGGTAACTATGTTTTCTTTCGTCCTTTGTTGGGTTCTGTTATGATTGGGAATGATCATGAAATGTTGACTAAGTTTTTGAAACTAAAGCCTTTTGTGTTTCTTGATTCTGAGAATGAGGATGCTTATGAGTTCATCTTAGATTGCTACGAGAGGCTTCATAAGTTGGGAATTGTCCATCAACATGGGGTTGAGTTTGTATCCTTTCAACTTCAAGGTGAAGCTAAGCAGTGGTAGAGAGCTTATATGGAATGTAGATCTTCAACTTTACCTTCACTTACTTGGACCCAGTTTCATGCTCTGTTTTTGGAGAAATATGTGCCTAAGACTTTGAGGGATCGCAAGAAGGATGAGTTCATGGCTTTGGAGCAAGGTTGTCACCCCCCAAATTCGAGAGGCGCAATTGGCTCCTAATGCCAAAACTCAGGCCCGACCCGACCTTGCTGAACCATTTGCTACTAGCGCATGGCAGCCACACGCAATCAAGAAAACAAACAAGTATATCTCGGCTTAAAACTAAGCCCTCGACTGGCAAGGCCCCTGTCAACTGATCTATAAAAGAAACAACTACTCCCAAGAGATCATATAAATAAATAGCCAACTAGCACAGAAGTCCTGATTGGGCCGTCGAGGCCACCATGATATCTATACCAAAACTGAAAGCAAGTATATATCAAGACAATACATCAAACAGCTCACAAGCTTCAGCAAACCAACAAACTAGGCCAGTATGGCCATAACGTAGCTATACACCCCACACACTAGTCTGCAAGCCTCTAAGAGTAGTAAAGATTGGTGGGACAGGGCCCCAACCTACCCATAAAGATATATACAGCAAAAGGTAATAAACCTCCCAACTTTGGCAGCTCCAGAGGAAAAGGGCTAGCCAATAGGATAGAAGTCAATCCTGCTACTGAGGAGGTCTACTGGGTCGTCTGTCGGGACCTGCATGCATGAATGCAGCTCCCGCAAGGCAATGAGGCATCAATACAAAATAATGTACAGAGTATGAAAGGCTATAAACTAAGTGAGGAGGTATCATAATATACCAAAAGAAATCACATAAGGAAATCAAAATTTTAGATAAGCATGCTAACTCGCTACTGAATCAAAAAATTACAAAAATGATCAAACATCAACCTAACCAAGCCCCTATAAGCTCGGTAGGTATAGATAACATACCACCTACCTAGGGCCCCATAAGCCCAGAAGGTGCCAAATCAATCTACATACCTCTATCGGTAGCCCCTTGTCTTTGTAAGAAGTCACATAGCTCTTTTTGGCAATGATATAGCCCCGTAGGCAGCACATAGCCCTCTTAGGAAATATCATAGCTCTGTGGGCTACACATAGCCCTCTTTTGCATCAACTAGCCCTTTAGGCAACACATAGCCCTCTTTGGTGTCAAAATAGCCTCGTAGGGAACACATAACACTCTTTGGCATCAATATAGCCCCGTGGGCAACACATAGTCCTCTTTGAAAATAACATAGTCCTATTAGACAACATCATAGCCCCCATAGGCAGTTCATAGCTCAACAACTAACCACAAAAGCCTCAAGGGCGACAACAAACAATTGAATAGCCTAAAGGCGAGCAATTTAGCTATAAATAATATATCTGAAGAATCTACAAGTCGTTCCTAACTTAGGGTCGTTCTTAACAGATTATGAGTCCCTAAAATGAGGGTTTATAACCACTCAATCAGCCAACCACTCACAATTACATCTACGAGATCACCAACATTAACTACCTCTAAGGAAATATGTCGAACGAAGGGAATAGCCTTAACATACCTTTCCAATGAACGCTCGAAATACCATAGTTCCTTCACGAAAGTTGTTCTTTATGTCCTAAGCTTCACAAACACTATATATACACAGCTGGTACACACCTATAAACAATTCATTAATCTTAAATCGACAGATTTGCCATATTGCCCTAACTTGTCGAAACGTCCGTAGAAATTCATAAAAACAATCATAAAAGAGTCCCGAAATGATTACCTTAGTTAACTAAGTTTAAATCTTGAAGAAACACCAATAACTACAAATTTATATCTTCAAAAACCAGCTCCAAACGCAGCTAATAGAAGGGGAAAATGATTACCATGTGTAGAGATCATGTTTCTAGGCACGGGGGCAACGTTTAATGGTAGAAATCGTCAAAAACTAACCTTCATCATGCAAGAACTCCATAGGAACCCTCTCTTAAGCTTTCTCTCTGGTTTGGAAGTGAAAAGAAATGTTTTCATGGCTTAAAACGTTGAGTAAGCCGACATACCACATTTTTTACTCGACCCGAATTCTTCCTCGACAGTCCGTAGTAAAACCCTCATAACTTGTTACTCCGATGTTGATTGGATACGGGGTTTTGTGTGTTGCAAACTAGACTCGTAGACCTTTGATTTAATGGGTGATAGGGTTTCTAAATCTTTATATTTTGGGGGAGAAAAGGGTCAAATTCCCCCTCAAGCTTTAGCCATATTTCCAACTACACACTTAACCTTTGCAGGGGTCCTATTACCCCCTAAACCCTTTTTTTTATATATTAGTTCACCCTCAGACGCTGATTTGTCCACATCAACCAGATTTATAAAAAATGTTTGTATACACGCGCTGTCCACATATATATTAGTGGACCCCATGAATTTACACGACTCACAAATTGACACGTGTCACAAAAACTTTAACTTTACCTTTACCTTTTATGAACCTAATTGACCCTCATTCTTCTTCCTAATCTAATCTCTACGATCTTCTTCTTCTTCCTAATCTAATCTCTAGTTCTTCTTCCTTTTCTCTACGATCTTCCATTAAAGACATTGCTCGGAAATCTTACTTACTATTTCTTCTGAGAAAAGGTTAGATCTTTACTACTATTTCAATTTTGCGTTTGACATTACTAACCCTAATAACACAAAGTGAAAAAAAAAATCATGTTGTCGAATTGGGGAAGATTTCTATTGTTCAATATGAAATTCGAGAAAATTGCAAACCCTAAATTCAATCTTAGTTGGAGAAGATACAACAACTAAATTCAAGCTTTGAAAATGGTGGATGAAGAACAAAGAAGAGAGCTTTTGTTCAAAAACAAAAGAGATGGAGAAAAATGAATTAGGAAAAGAATAAAAAATAAATGTATGGTTAAATAAAGAGTAAAGTTACCGTTGGGAGGATTATTTGGACTCCACATGGACATTTTATTACGTTCTTACGCGCCTCACGGAGGTGAGTTCACGTATGTGTACACATCAACGTCTGAGGGTGAACTAATATAAAAAATAAAAGGTTCAGGGGGGTAATAGGACCCCCGCAAAGGTTAAGTGTGTAGTTGGAAATATGGTTAAAGCTTGAGGGGGCATTTGGCCCTTTTCTCTAACTTTAGGAAAATTACACTTTTTTGGTCTAATTTTATAGAATTCTCCGAAATGACTCAATTCGAGTAAAACGGTCATAGTTGATGTAATTAATACATATTTATCATAGGGCCCAAATTAGATAAAACATACTTTGAGGGGGCATTTGACCCTTTCCAAGTTATTTGACCAAAATTTCAGAGAAATCTTTAAAAAGGAACTTACGATAACTTTCGCTAACTTTTATTTTGCCACTTACCTAACTTCAAAACTTGAGATACAACCCTTGAACACTTAAAATACGACATACCACATCATTCTTAATTTATTACCCACCCTTTTTGTCTTTCCACGAAGATACGAGTTAATTTAGACGTTTTGAAAAGTCGGGGTGTTACATCCTTCCCCATTTAGAAACATTCGTACTTGAATGAAAAAATCTGAGTCACACGATTAAGTCCTTAGGAGTTTCAAAAATTTAGGCAGAATATCCTTTGTAAATGTGACTATCCAGGAACATGAAACGCAAAAATTCTAACCTATGCGTCTCACAAGATGACATAAATAGCTAAGTACTATAGCTCCACAATAACAGTGCGAGCAAATAAACAACGACAACAACAATAATAATATTAAGCAAAAATATAAAAAAAAATCAGATTGGTATCTAACCTCCATGCACTAATATAAACTGATATGCCATCACCCTGGGGTATGAAACAAGTGAGGATTTGGACCTCATGCCATCCTCAGCTTCCCATGTCACCTCTTCTCTATTCTTGTTTCTCCATAATACTTTAATCGAAGCCACCTCTCTAGTCCTCAATTTACGGACCTGTGGATCTAATATGGCAATTGGAGTTTCCTCGGAAGAACAAATCCTCTGTGATATGAACATCCTCAATCGGGACAACTCGAGAAGGGTCTCATATGCACTTCCGTAGCATCGATACATGGAAAATTGGATGAATATGTTTTATCCCCGAAGGCAATTCTAACTCATAAGCCACCCGTCCTACCTTCCAAAGGACCCGGTATGGCCCAATGAATCTTGTACTAAGTGATATACCATGAGTTTACGGTATTTTTAATACATTTCACTTAAGAGTTATGTGTGTCTAGGGCCTTTTTGTATTTGTTTTTATGTGTTTTTATCATGTTTTGCAGGAAAGATGTTTAGGCGCGGAAGTAAAGAGACAACTGAAAGAAATGCTGAACAAGGCATCTACGGACCGTAGGTCCATTAACGCTCCATAAATTGTGACCGTAGATCAATAGGCAAGGCATGAAAGGCAAATCAGGGAAATCTGACCAAGTGTGGAACCACAGTGGCTATTGACGGTCCGTAGATTGATCTACAGATCGTACTGCTGATCCGTAGAATGATACTGCGAGGGTTCTAGTACCTGATTTGTGAAGATTCTAAGTGTGGAGCTACGGAGATGAATCGACGGACCGTAGATCGATCTACAGTCCATACTGGTAGTCCGTCGTTTGCTTCAGAGAAGCTAATTTTTGGAAGCTGAAATATTTTCTAAGTCCTGGCTGACGGAAGGGACTCACGAACCGTAGATCCATTGACGGTCCGTGAGTCAGTCTCGTGGAATGAAGA
>NW_006239198.1:613921-625295 GCF_000226075.1 Solanum tuberosum | reverse complement strand
GTAATACACTAGAAAAGGATTACTATTATTAGGATTACCGCATTATGAGCTTGTGGTGAACACGTATACCCTAGTTAATTTTCTCATCTTGATAACAACCGAAATTGACTTTTGTTTACTGATTACTTACTGAATTCTTACCATTTGTTTCACAAATCCCTCAATTTTAATTACTTGTTTCTGGAAGTAATTTGACTAAACGAATATAATTGTTGGTTAAAGTGAAATCTAAAGCATTTTCCTCGTGGGATCGACCCCAACCTACGAGTTGGGTTCTTTACTTGATAACGATTGCTTATGCTTCTTTAGGGAAGTGTAATTTGAGCGTATCAAATTTTGGCGCCGCTGCAGAGGAATTTGGCTTTTAGATTTATTTTAACTACATTACTGAACTTTAGTCAAATATTTCCTAATTTTACTTTTTTTTTGTTTTTGTCTCTCTCATGTTCTGACTCTAGTGTATGCCATGTACACATTGCCAGGGTGAACCACTTACTCTTTATGATCCAGAGTTGAACCAAACTTTGCGAAGAATGAACAATCCAGGAGTTCAAGTTAATCCTATCGGAGGCAATCTAGGTGATGAAGTTGAGTTGCAACCTTCGAGGGTAGTTGGTGGGGACAACTAGGTTCCAACTGAAAATCAATTGGGAGATGCATTGAGGGTGCATGGTCCACCAGGCCCACCATTGCATGACAACTATAGGGACAACGTCAATATTGTTGACTCTGATGGACCTCTTGTCCTACCCCCTTTGCCTCTGAGGCACACATTTGTAGTGACCAATATCTTGATGCAGATGCTTACAGCGAGGGGCTTGTTCTCGGGATCGCCAATAGAGGACCCATATGCTTACATAGCCAAGCTAATGATGGTTTGCAAAAGTTGTGTAGGTCGACCAGACTTGGTTATGGATGTCATCGAATTGCGAGTGTTCCCTCTATCATTGACAGACGATGCTGCTGTATGGTTCGCTGAGCTCCCTTATAACTCAATCTATACCTGGGACCAACGGAAGGATGTGTTCTTAGCAAGATATTATCAAGTGACCAAGAAGCTCAATCACAAAGGTAAGGTAAATAATTTTGTGGCATTACCTGGAGAGTCTGTGAGTAGCTCTTGGGACAGATTCACTGCGTTTGTAAGATGTGTTCCGAATCACCATATTGATGATGAGTCGTTGAAGGAATATTTCTATCGAGGTCAGGATGACAACAGTAAAGCAGTGCTTGATTCTATTGTTGGAGGATGATATAGTGAGTGCACATTCGCGCAGATTGCAGAATAACTGGAGAAGATCTCTCGCAACAATAAAGCATGGAGCACTAGGAGGTTGAATATTGGGAGAAACACATTTTCCATTCATACTACAAACAACCAGTCTGCGGATGAGATTCGTGAGGAGAAGGCTCAGATGAGGACCGAGTTGGGATTGGTATTGAAGCATGTGAGCGAAAGTGCAGAAAAAGTAAATGTTGTGAACTACTTGACTAGAACTCCACCACCAGTTGAAGAGTGTTACTATGAAGAGGATGCTTATGCGGTGAATGATCAGACGGGGGGTTTCTGAACAAACGGCCAAGGATCCAACACGGAAAATTGGCGTTAGGGTCAAGGAAACCAAGGTCAGAACTATGATAATTACAACCGAGAGGGTCAATATGTCCTGGAAGGGAACTTCAATCGCGACAACAACTACAACCGAAACAACTATGGCAACAAAAACGATCGGGTTGGACCTTATGTTCCCCCTCAAAATTGGGAATTTGGTACTAGGGAAGCTAGAGGCAATATGATGCGTATTGAAGATATGATGCAGAAGATGATGCGAAGGTTTGATGCAACTGATGAGAATGTGAAGGAGATGAGAAACGACTTGTCTGGTATTGGTCAAAAGGTTGATGCCCATGTAGTGTCGATAAAGCATCTAGAGCAGCAGATGACTCAGTTGTCTACTACAGTGAACCCACGTCAACCTGGCACTCTTCCTAGCAACACCATTCAAAATCCAAATAATGATGGTCATTGTATGTCAGTTACTACTCGAGGGGGTAAGCAAACCATTGATCCACATATGCCGTCTGTGGAGGATGTTGAGATTAGAAAAGAAGATGATGTGGTAGAAGTTAGAGAAGAGTTTGAGAATGCGACAGAGAAAGAAGCGGAGGTATCTCAGAAAGTGGTCCCCATACCTAGACCTCCACTACATTTTCCACAGAGGTTAGTGAAGAAGACTGAAGATGGTAAATATCGCAAGTTTATTACTATGCTGAAGCAGCTTTCCATCAACGTTCTGTTTATAGAAGCCTTGGTGCAAATGCCCGGGTATGAGAAGTTTATGAAAGATATGGTGACAAAGAAAAGGTCTGTGAGTTTTGAAGATGATTATAGATTGCAGCATTGTAGCGTTATTGCTACAAGGTCTCTTGCGCAGAAGAATGAAGATCTTGGTTCTTTCACGATTCCATGTACTATAAGGTTGTTCCACTTTGCTAAGACATTGTGTGATCTTGGTGCTAGCATCAACCTCATGCCATTGTCTATTTATAAGAAGTTGGGTCTAGGGGATCCAAAGCCTACTACGATGCGATTACTTATGGCTGATCAAACCGTAAAAAGGCCCATTGGTGTACTCCATGATGTGCTAGTGAAAGTGGAGTCTCTCATCTTTCCGGCGAATTTTGTGATTCTTGACTGTGAGGCTGATTTTGAGGTTCCCATCATTCTTGGGAAACCATTCTTTGCTACATGTCGTGCGTTGATTGATATGGAGAAGGGACAGATAAAGTTCAGACTGAACAATGAACAAGCAACTTTCAATATTTGTACGTCCATGAAGCAGAGTGGTGAGCTCCAAACGGTATCTGCTATAACTTACAGAGTTGAGAGTGGAACAGAAGTGCAAGTTGAGTAGCGACTCGGTGTCGAGGCACTAGCAGCAGTTATGATAAATTTCGATAGTGATGGTATTGAATAGTATGATGAGTTGGTAGCTGCACTCGATAGGTGCGAATATCGGTCAAAACCAAAGAAGTATGAGTTAGACATAAAGAATCGTGAGTCTCCACCCGCGAGACCATCTATTATGGAGGCACCAAAATTGGAGCTTAAGGCTCTACCACCGCATTTGAGGTATGTATTCTTAGGTAGAGATAATACTTTGCCGGTCATCATTGCTGTAAATTTAAATGCGAGACAAGTAGAGTGCTTGGTGACTGTGTTAAAGAGGTTCAAGCGAGCTATTGGGTGGACTATTGTGGATATTATTGGGATTCCTCCCGATATTTGTTCCCACAAAATCCAACTCATGCCAGATCACAAACCTAGTATTGAGCACCAAAGAAGATTAAATCCGCCTATGCAAGATGTAGTTAAAAAGGGGATCATCAAGTGGTTGGATGCTGGGGTTATCTACCCCATTGCAGATAGTAGTTAGGTATGCCCTGTTCAATGTGTGCCCAAGAAAGGTGGGATTACTGTGGTTCCTAATGAGAAAAGTGAGCTTGTTCCGATGCGGCCCGTGACTAGATGGAGAGTCTGTATGGACTACCGAAAGCTAAATGCTTGGACAGAAAATGACCATTTCCTATGTCATTCATAGATCAGATGTTGGATAGACTTGCTGGTAATGGTTGGTATTGTTTTCTTGATGGTTATTCGGGCTATAATCAGATTTCTATAGCTCCGGAGGACCAAGAGAAGACCACATTCACTTGCCCTTATGGGACTTTCGCCTTCAAACGGATGCCCTTTGGGTTGTGCAATGCTCCAGCGACCTTCCAGTGTTGTATGGTGTCAATATTCTCTTATATGGTGGAGGACACTATTGAGGTATTTATGGATGATTTCTCTGTGGTAGGTGACTCTTTTGATCGATGTCTGAATCATTTGGCTGAGGTACTTGAAAGGTGTGAAGATTGCAATCTGGTGCTGAATTGGGAGAAGTGCCACTTTATGGTGAAAGAAGGGATAGTTCTAGGTTATCGAATTTCTGAGAAGGGCCTTGAGGTAGATAAAATGAAAGTTGAGGTAATAAAAAAATTTCCTCTACCTATCTTTGTAAAAGGTGTTAGGAGTTTTCTTGGGCATGCAAGTTTTTATAGGAGGTTCATCAAAGATTTCTCCAAAAATTGCACATCCTTTGTGCAAACTGCTTGAGAAGGAGTGTAAGTTCTATTTTGATGATGATTGTCTAAGAGCATTTGGAGAGTTGAAGGAGAAGTTAGTTACTGCACCTATCATTATTTCACCGAATTGGGGACAACCGTTTGAGGTAATGTGTGATGCAAGTGGCGTAGCGCTTGGTGTGGTATTGGGACAGAGGCGAGATAAAATTCTCCATCCTATATAATATGCTAGCAAAGCTCTAAATGTGGCCCAGAAGAATTATACTATGACTGAACAAGAGCTTCTTGCAATGGTTTTCACATTCGAGAAATTTCAATCCTACTTGCTTGGTACCAAGGTCATAGTGCATACTGACCATTCTGCATTGAGGTATTTGATGGCAAAGAATGATGCAAAACCGAGGTTGATTAGATGGGGTATTATTGCTGCAAGAGTTTGATTTTGTGGTAAAAGATAGAAAGGGGACCGAAAATTAAGTTGTCGATCACTTGTCCAGATTAAAGGAAGAGGCTATGCTAAAGCTTGGTGATGGGGATGAAATTAATGATGTTTTTCTAGATGAACAAATATTGGCTGCTTCTCATGACCTGATTCCTTGGTTCGCAGACTTTGCTAATTATTTGGCGATCGATTTGGTACCCCCGAATTTGTCTTTTCACCAAAGAAAAAAGTTAATTTTGGGATGAGCCTTACTTGTATCGTAGTTGTGCTGATGGGATTATTCGTCGTTGTGTGTTCGAGGTTGAGATGTTGAGTGTACTTGAAGCATGCCATTCATTGCCTATTGGAGGGAATTATAGTGGTATTCGAACTGCGAATAAGATTTTGCAGTGTGGGTACTACTGGCCTACCATCTACCAAGATGCTCATGATTTCGCCTAGTCTTGTGATCGTTGCCAAAGAGAAGAAGGGATTTCAAAGAGGCAAGAGCTTCCTATGAATCCTATATTGGTGATAGAGTTGTTTGATGTATGAGGCATTGATTTTATGGGTCCATTTGTGAGTTCACATGGGATGAAGTATATTCTTGGTGCGGTTGATTATGTTTCGAAGTAGGTGGAAGCAGTTGCGCTCTCCAACAATGAAGGTAAAAGTGTCACCGCATTTTTGAAAAAGAATATCTTCTCCAGATTTGGTACCCCAAGGGGGATTATCAGTGATGAAGGTTCCACTTTTGTAATAAGTTGTTCAAGGCGCTACTTGAGAAGTATGGTGTCCACCACAATGTAGCCACTCCTTACCATCCACAGACTAGCGGGCAAGTTGAAGTGGCCAATAGAGAGATCAACAGATTTTGGCGAAGACTATGAATGCTAATAGAACGGATTGGTCAAGGAAGCTTGATGAAGCTCTACAGGCCTATCGCACTGCATACAAGACCCCCATAGGTATGTCTCCTTACCAACTTGTATATGGGAAGTCTTGCCATTTACCGGTAGAGCTAGAGCATAAGGCTTTGTGGGCGATGAAGAAGCTAAATTTAGATTGGGGAGCCGCATCTAATCAACGAATGAATGACTTGAATATGCTTGATGAGTTTTGCTTAAAAGCTTATGAATGTTCAGCCTTGTACAAGGCGAAGATGAAGAGGTATCATGATCAAAGAATTGAAAAACGAGAATTTGTTGTGGGTGATCTTATGCTTCTATTCAACTCTAGGTTGTGCTTGTTTCCGGGCAAACTCAAATCCAAATGGATCGGGCCATTTTTGCTAACAAAAGTGCTTCCCCATGGAACGGTTGAGCTTGAGAACAATGAAGGAACAAGGTTCATGGTTAACGGGCAAAGGATCAAGATCTATCTGGGAAACAAAGAAAGTGTGCAAGAAGTTGTTGAGGCCTATCTTCTTGATGAAGTCTGAGTAATCAAGAGGCCTGCGTCGTGCCACGACATTAAATTAAGCGCTGATAGAGAGGCAACCCAAGATGTAAAATCTAGCCAACAATAGGTTTTTGTTTTCCGTTTAGTAGTTTTCTTTGTTTAGTTGCTTCTCTGTACACATTTAGATAGTTGTTTTACTTTTGTTTTAGTGTTGGCTAGACATAGCATAGGGTCTGTGTCTAAAAAGTGTCCAGAAAATGTAAAAAGAACGTGATAATGGTTGTTACATGTACAGGGGCAAAAAGCAGAATTTGCAGAAAAAGGTCTGGTGCAGCGGTCTACGGACCCCACTGATGGTCCGTGGTTCATTCCACGGACCGTTAATAGTGTCTGTAGATCCTAGGTAAGGTTTCTGAATTTTCAAGTGCAAGTTTGACCTACAGTCCCCATTTACGGACCGTAGATCGACCCACAGACCATAGACGGGGTCTCGTGGGTCTAAAACCCTAAATGCTGCCTGACCCGACCCGAACTAATCCTATTTAAAATCCCCCAATTTTAAACCATTCCCACTTTCCTCAATTTGCCACCAAACCGTTTCTAAACTTCCTAATTCCTTAAATCACTCCATAACTCCCCATTAAATCTTCCGTTTCTAGTCCCCTTAAAACCTAATTTTCGTTTCCTCTCCAACCTCCACTTATCCCAGAAATTCCCCAATCTCTCTAAAAAAATATTCAAAACTTCGGTGTTCGGGTTCGGCGCAACTAGGCGATTAATGTGGTCTTGCAAAGCTTAGTGTCATCACGCAATCACCCCACTCCTCGTTGCTTGTAAGGTAATAAACTTTACCCTCACTTTGAATTTCGGTTCATAGATTGAATATAGAAAGTCGGGAGTCGGGTCTTGACCTTGGGTAATTAAGTGTATGTAATTGCATGCAAAACTTTAAGTACTAAAACCCTTGGGATGATGGATTGTGATTGTGTTGCCTTGATAGTGTGTTAAACCTGTCTAAATGCTAGTCTATAAGTAGGTTTTGACTTAGGGTTCCGAATCTTGTATGAAATAATTCTCCAATTGAGTATTTGGAACCCTTGGAATGACGAACTAGCTTGATTAAATGTTGAAATACATGGTTAGACTAGGATACTGTTGAAAATGGTCAAATATGTAGGCTTGAAAATAATGAATGTCTGAAACCTGGCACAGATCACGTCCACGAGACCCCGTCTACGGACCGTAGTTCAATCTACGGACCGTAGATCAGGTTCGTGGATAGATGCACTTGAAAATTTCAGCAAGTGTGACACCACAGAGATGGACTACGGTCCGTAGATCAATCTACGAACCGTTCTGTACATCCGTGGTTTCCATATGCGACCAATATTGTTGTTCCTCAGATCTACGGAAGGGTTCCACGGACCGTAATTTAGTCTATGGACCGTAGGTCCCTACCATAGATGGACACTGTGGCCACTGTCTGAAATTTTTTCTATTTTTCATTTTTGTTCGCTCTTAGTTCTAAAATGTTTTCGAGTGTGTCATGAGTTTATTATGGTACTAATTAGACATCCACAGGTACCATGTCACCTAAGAAGCAAGTAACCTACTCCAAAAGGGGTAAATCAAAATCAGTGCAACCTACTTTTAGGCTGATTGATGAAGACACGAACACAGAAAAAGATCCAGCATATGTTCCACCAGCCACGAGGACATCCCCTACTGCACCTCAGGCTACCTGGAATACGTCCCAGCAGGTGGTCACCGACGTAGTCACGGTCTCCAGTCTAATGAGGAGAACATACTGATCGAGTCACTGGCTGGTTCTGCCTCCGATTCTGAGGCTAGTTCTGCTTCCAGTTCTGAGGCTGGTTCTACTTCCGGCTCAAAGTCCGTCTCTACTTTCGGTTCTGAGCCCGCCCATGTTTCCGGCTCCGATTCTGGATCCGCCACAAGCTCAGGAGCACATGACAAAGTTGCCTCGTCTAATGAGGCCACCAGTTCGGGAGAAGTCCAGGTACCACGAAGCTATGACCCTGATCCAGTGGCTGGGGAGCCAAACAGATGGTGTGTTGAGGGGCAATGACAAATCTACCAGGATGCTAGAATGCTTAATGAGAAAGAGAAGATGGCTCGGCTTATTACTGAAGAGTGTAGAGTCCTCACGGGGAGCTTACACACTATTCCCGACATCCACCGGCTTTTTCAGCTTCACAAGTGCGACTGGATGGCTCGAGACCTTGAGACTTATATCGAGGAGATTGTGTGGGAGTTTTATGCCTCCTATGCTGCCACTCTCCGAAGTTCGATCGGCAAGAGGTCCATGCCCACAACCCAGGACCCTATCACTTCTACTATGGTCTGAGGTTTTTCGGTGGACATATCACATGCCACCATCAGCCGATTCCTCTATGGCCCTGGTCCTAATCACACTTGGGCTCTCAACACAGTCGAATTTGATTACATATGAGATGTTGTGAGGAGTGGAGCCTTCACGCGTAATGCAGAGCAGATGGAGACTGTTATACTTTGGTCGGCTAAATACATTGTGGCCAAGTTATTCTGGTTGTTGGTGCGTAACAGGGTGTCGTCTACAAAAGCTGACAACCAACTCACATGGGACAGAGCCGTCATGGTTGCAACATTAGTAGCAGGATTAGAGATTGACTCTGCCTACATGCTGCTGGCAGAAATTCACGAGAGGGCATTCAAGACCTCAACTACTTACCCCTTTCCATGTTTAATTTTTCAATTGTGCAGGGACTTTGGAGTGCCGATTTGGCACTGTGATAGGTTGATCCACCCTACGGGGACCTTAGATGTTGGCCTAATTCGGGACGAGGTGAATGTGGCAGCACCTCGCAGAGGGCCGCAGATCGATATGCCATTGGGTACTAATTTAGTAGATGTTGTGGAGCAGATGCAGGGTGATGAGCTTGCCCCTCCAGCCCACATTGATGATGCCCCAGCCTCCTCTTCTCAGGCCGCTAGTCAGGCCCTCAGCTCATCTAAAGCCACCCCACTTTCGGGAGCCAATGTTATACCACTGGTCCGAGTCCAGAAGTTAGAGGCTCAGATGGCCACCTTGTTGCACCATATTAAGCCCTGGATGCGGAAGTTGATTGTTGATTCCGAAGTGAGAGTAAAAAAGAGGATGGAGGCGAAAATGGACCATAAGGTCCAAGCAGTTCATAAGCGGCTCGATGCCTTCGAGTTGAGAGTTCTAGAGAGGCCAGCTTACACTACTGATATGTCCTCTTTTCGGATCGAGCTAGCTAGTCTCCGGGCCGTTGTTGACGCCATCCTTGCCACACCAGCTGTTGCGCCACAGGTTTGCTTCACCCAATCTATTATCTTTTACTATTTTTGTATGCATTGGGGACAATCGCATCTATTTTTGTTGGGGGTGGGGTAAATGGATTGTGAGTGATAGGGTGAAGTTTGAGTAACCCAACTCAAAATCTTTTCTTGGGGTTTTCTTGCCTGTGTTCTTTTACCTCGAGAGACTGTTTAATTTATGTTGAACCGACATGTGCTAGGATCGTATGTGTAGAAGCATGAAAAAGAATGAAGCATGATGGCTTATGAAAAATTATACTCGTCCAAATTTTGTGATGTGTGCTAGAATTTGTAAGCTAAGATAAGTTGAAAGTGTCGGCTCTAAGTATGACATGATAATGAACCAACTTGATGGCATGACTTAAGCTAAAACTTAAACTGAGTAATCGGATAATCTGATAATGAAACTATGTGCCAAGAGTGTGTGAGAATAGTTGACTGTTCAAACAGTTTTGTGCCAATCTAGAACTCTCTCGGTTAGTCCTGCTAAGACAATTTACTCTACAGGCTAGGAAGTGATCATAGACCCTTGTTCTGATAAGTCCACAAATTGCCTAAAAGAAGAATCCAACCAAATGAAATAAATGCTCCCTTTGATCCAAATGCTTTGAGCCTAAATTAGACTATTTCTTTCTAAACCTCTAACTCACCTTTCCATAATCTACTATGTTAGTCCCAGTCCCTCCTTGGACATGTGCACCTCAACTTGGGCCAAAAGCCTAAGTTGAGGGTGGCTAATGTAAAGGGTAGCCTCAATCTTGGCCTTGATCCGACATCGGGAATTGTGTACCTCAACCAATGGAAAATCCATAAGTTGAGGGTGGCTATGAAAGAGGAAACCAAAAGACAAATGGGTATGAAAAGAGTTTGATGTTGAAAACGAGAAAAAGAAAAAAAAATGGGAAAGGATGTGACTTGTTGAAAGCTAAAGAAAAGAATAAAACGCAAGAAAAAGATGAAAGTGAAGAATAAAGAGCTACAAAGTCTAAAGTCACTTCCATGGTTGAAGAGAATCAAGAGAAAGAAGGTAAAATGGTAGGATGTCAAAAATAGGGCAAAAAGAGGTTGAAAGGCTAGTGTAATGTCAAGGAGGGCAGAAAGTCACTAAGAAGTACCCAAATGTACCACACCTGACCCTGAGTCTACATTACAAGCCAAGAAAGTCCTATAATGATCCTAGAATCTAGTTTGAAGAGTCTAAGCAGTGAAAATAAGGGCAACCCTATGGTATTGAGCATTAACTGTACTTGAAGTTACTTCTGAATGTGAGTGTTGAATGAATCCTTGTACTCAAATTCATATTCATTGTGTGAAAAAGGGATTTCGTTTGAAGTAAAGGCACTCGTTACATGGTCGAAAAGTTGGTACCTTGGTGATAGTGAAACAGTGTATGTTGTGTGTTGGTTGGTCGATCTTTGTCATATTTTGATCCGCATGAATTAGCTTGTTGAGTCTAAGAGAACATATTTTGCACCAGAAAAGAGAGTTGGTATAGAGAGCCATGTGATTGCCTGTGCTTAAATTGCTTGCTTCTATACAAGTGTCGGTTAGAGTCTTAGTGCGTCACTTAAGGACAAACAACGAGTTTAAGTTGAGGGTGTTGATATACCTTGAGTTTACGGTATTTTTAATACATTTCACTTAAGAGTTGTGTGTGTCTAGGGCCTTTTTGTATTTGTTTTTATGTGTTTTTATCATGTTTTGCAGGAAAGATGTTTAGGAGCGGAAGTAAAGAGACAACTGAAAGAAATGCACAACAAGGCATCTACGGAGGTTATCTATGGACCGTAGGTCCATTGATGCTCCGTAGATTGTGACAATAGATCAGCAGGCAAGGCATGAAAGGCAAATCAGGGAATTATGACCAAGTGTGGAACCACAGTGGCTATTGACGGTCCGTAGATTGATCTACAGACCGTACTGCTGATCCGTAGAATGATACTGCAAGGGTTCCAGTACCTGATTTGTGAAGATTCTAAGTGTGGAGCTACGGAGATGAATCGACGGACCGTAGATCGATCTACGGTCAGTACTGGTGGTCCGTCGTTTGCTTCAGAGAAGCTAATTTTTAGAAGCTAAAAT
>NW_006239198.1:609485-613337 GCF_000226075.1 Solanum tuberosum | reverse complement strand
ATTGCTATTACTAGGATTATTGTGTTATGAGCTTGTGGGGAACACGTATACCATAGTTAATTCTCTCATCTTGGTAACAACCGAAATTGACTATTGTTTACTGATTACTTACTGAATTCTTACCATTTGTTTCACAAATCCCCCTCTTTTAATTACCTGTTTCTGGAAGTAATTTGACTAAACGAATATAATTGTTGGTTAAAGTGAAGTCTAAACCATTTTCCTCGTGGGATCGACCCTAACCTATGAGTTGGGTTCTTTACTTGATAACGATCGCTTATGCTTCTTTAGGGAGGTGTAATTTGAGCGTATCACTAAGCTTGCCTTTTTTGCCAAATCTCATAACACCCTTCATAGGCGAGACTTTTAAGAATACCCAATCATCGACACAAAACTCTAAGTCCCTTCGTCGCACATATGAGTTTGACTTATGTCGTCTTTGAGCTGTTAGCACCCTCTCCTGAATGAGCTTAACCTGTTCCATTGTCTATTGTACTAAGTCGGGTCCAATCAACTCTAACTCACCTACCTCAAACCATCCGATGGGGGACCTACATTTTCACCCATACAAAGCCTCATAAGGTGTCATCCCGATGCTGGAATGATAACTATTATTATATGTGAACTCAATAAGAGGTAAGTGGTCATCCCAACTTCCCTTGAAGTCTAGCGCGCATGCCCGTAGCATATCCTCGAGTGTCAAAATTGTGCGCTCAGCCTGGCCATCTGTCTGAGGGTGAAAGACTGTACTAAGATTAACCTGTTTCCCTAGTCCTTTCTGGAAGGACTCCTAGAAGTTGGCGGTAAATTGTGCTCCTCTATCAGAGATAATAGATACTGGGACACCGTGTAGCCTAACAATCTCTCTAATATAGATCCCTGCATAGTCTTCGGCCGTAAAAGTATCCCTGACTGGTAAGAAGTGGGCTGATTTTGTTAGTCTATCAACAATTACCCAAATAGAGTCAAACTTGCGACGCGATCGAGGTAACCCTGTAATAAAATCTATATTAATTGCTTCCCACTTCCACAAAGGAATGGCTATCTCTTGAACTAGCCCAATAGGCTTTTGGTGCTCAACCTTCACCTGTTGGCAGTTAGGACACTGTGCCACAAACTCAGTAACGCCCTTCTTCATCCCATGCCACCAATAGATCTCCTTAATATCATGGTACATCTTCGTCGAACTAGGGTGAATAGAATAACGGAAATGATGTGCCTATTCCATAATTCGATGTCGAAGCCCTGCAATATTTGGAGCACACAATCGACCACCCTATCTAGGGACTCCATCTCCTGCTATATCAAATGCTAAAGACTGTTGATCCTGAGCCTTTGGCTCTGAGTTGCTCTAAGCTAGGATCCTCTTGTTGCTGTGATTTTACTTCTACAACTAGAGATGATACGGCTGTGTCCTGAATTGTTACCCACTATCTTCTGCCTCTAACAATCTGACTCCCAAGCTAGCTAACTGATGAAGCTCTCGCGCTAGCTCACGCTTCGCAACACCTAAATAGGATAAACTACCCAAAGATCTTTGACTGAGGGCATCGGCTACCACTATTTCGCCTTTTCTGGATGATATAAAATATCCACGTCGTAGTCTTTTTGTAACTCAAGCCATCGACGTTGTCGCAAATTTAACTCTTTTTGTCTAAAGATATATTAAAGGCTTTTATGATCTGTGAAGATGTCAACATGAACACCATACAAATAATGTCTCAAGATCTTTAACGCATGCACAACTGTAGTCAACTCTAAATCGTGGGTCGGATAGTTCTTCTTATGCTTTCTTAACTACCTTGAAGCATATGCGATAACCTTACCATATTGCATTAGAACACATCCCAGCCCAACACCAGAAGCATCACAATACACCGCATAGCCTTTTGAACCCTCTAGCAATACTAGAACTAGTGCTGATGTCAACCTATCCTTCAGCTCCTGGAAACTATGCTCTCAAGCCCAGTCCATTGGAACTTAGTTGCTTTTTGAGTCAACTTCGTTAATGGGGTTGAAAGTGAAGAAAATCCCTCTACAAACCTTATGTAGTTTTTACAGCCTCAATATTTTGTGTATCAGCCGTAATGCCTCATCTGATACAATATGGCCTAAGAAAGCTACAGAGTCCAACCAAAACTCACACTTAGAAAGCTTTGCATAAAGTTCTCGGTCTCGAAGAACCTGAAGGACTGCTAGCAGATGATTTGCATGCTCAGCTTTTGAACGTGAATACACCAAAATATCATCAATAAATACAATCACAAACAAGTCTAGATACGGCCTGAATATACTATTCATCAGGTCCATGAACACTGCTGGAGCATTAGTTAATCCAAAAGACATTACCAAGAACTCAAAGTGTCCATATCTGGTTCTAAAAGCTGTCTTTGGAACATCTTTCTCCCGAACTCGTATCTGGCGGTACCCTGATCTTAAATCAATCTTTGAGAAGCACTTGGCACTTTGTAACTGATCAAACAAGTCATCGATCATCGGAAGGGAATACTTATTCTTTATAGTCGCCTTATTCAGTTGTCGATAATCGATACACATTCTTAGTGAGCCATCTTTCTTCCTTACAAATAACACTGGCGTACCCCATGGTGAAGCACTAGGCCTAATAAAGCCTTTATCCAGCAAGTCTTTTAGCTGATCTTTCAACTCCTTTAGCTCAGCAGGAGCCATTCTATAAGGAGGGATACATATGGGTTGTGTACCTGGTAGCATATCGATAGCAAAATCAATTTCTCATTCTAGAGGGATACCAGGGAGCTCATATGGAAATACATCTTGAAACTCATTAACTACCGAAATAGACTGAAGAGTCGGTGGTTCTGCATCTATATCATGAATGAGAACAAGATGATAAATACAACCCCTAGTAATCATCCTCATCACCTTAAGATAGGAAATAAACCTACCTTTCGAAGTTGTTGTATCGCCTTTCCATTCCCGAACTGCCTCTCCATGGAAAATGGAATCTAACAATCTTTGTCCGGCACTCAACATTAGCATAACAAGACGCTAACCAGTCCATACCCATGATGACATCGAAATCTACCATCTCTAACTCTACGAGATCGACAGAGGTCTGACGGTGAATAATTTCTACCGTGCAACCTCGATAGACTCTCCTAGCAACAATAGACTCACCAACTGGTGTAGATACAATAAAGGGTCGATCTAATAACTCTGCTACTATACATAACTTCCCCGCAAAAAATGGCGTAACATAAGACAAAGTATATCCAGGATCTATTAAAGCATAAACACAATGGGAGCAAACAATCAATGTACCTGACACAACATCTGGTGATTACTTTGAGTTCTGTCGGCCGGCTAGTGAATATGTACGGTTATGTCCACTACCAGAACTAGATGCTCCCTCTCTACATCCGCATTTACCTCTACCTGCTGAAGTTTGGGGTCAACGCCCTGTAGACTGTGCTGACGAGGAGGAACCTACTACTGACCTAGTCGACTGACCTAGACTACCCTAACTTATGGTCGGGCAGTTTCTCCACCCATGCCCATCCCGTCCACAAGAATAACAACCTGTAGAACCCTGTCTGCACCTCCCAAAATGCATCTCACCGCAAGTAGTGCAACGCGACAGGGCTGTCCTAGCTTGGCCTGAACCCCTCTGCTGAGAGTCTGATACTTGTGAACCCTCACCTGGGCCTAACTGTCCCTGACGATCAAATCTACTACCCTGAAACTGTTGTGGTGGAGGTCTAGGTGGCTTAATAGAATATTGGGGTCTGGGACCACCCTGAAAATCTCCCTGTGAACCAGCGAACCTAGAACTCTTCTGTCTTTCTCTCTCGACCCTCTCACTCATATACTGTA
>NW_006239198.1:607900-608501 GCF_000226075.1 Solanum tuberosum | reverse complement strand
ATGACTCTGAAGATCCTATGAAGCTGATCAACAAAGTGCTGAGGGTCCTCTGTGCGATCTGTCCCTATAAACTGTAGAGGATTCAAGGCAAGAAATTCACGAACTCTCAAACTTCCGGGCCCTTCAGAAGTTCGAGCAACAACTGGCGTAATTGGCTGGCGCTATGCAGCTACTAACTGTGCTAACATACATACTGCACTTTTGAAATCCTCATCAGATGGAATATGAGGAACTAGAGGTGGTATTGTTGGTGGAGCCAAAAGTCTTGTAACCCTTAGAGGCTCCTGAAGCGGTGGAGAAGCTATAGGGGGCTGAGAAGATGTCTCCCCTGGGTCTCACAATGGGCTACCTCCACCTGTGGTACCTTGTCGGTACTCTCGCCTGCAGTTGTATCTAGCCCCTGGCTAGCTGTGGTCTGTCTGGTGTCAACCATCTCAATCTGCATACAAGTATCAATTATAAGCCCGAAACCTCAACCCTTAAGACACTGCTCTAAAGCACGAGGTGAGCAAAAACAGGATAGTCATTCTAACATGCTCGGTAGCTTCTTGCTTATCGAATGTGGTGCACAACACATTTATAAACAAGACTCTACTAGACA
>NW_006239198.1:589299-607422 GCF_000226075.1 Solanum tuberosum | reverse complement strand
ACAAAATAATGTACAGAGTATAAAAGGCAATAGACTAAGTGAGCAAGTATTATAATATACCCAAAGAAATCACGTAAGGAAATCAAAATTTTAGATAAGCATGCTAACTCGCTACTGAATAAAAAAATACAAAAATGATCAAACATCAACCTAACCAAGCCCCCATAAGCTCGGCAGGTACAAACAACATACCACCTACCTAGGCCCCCATAAGCCCAGAAGGTGCCAAATCAATGTACATACCCCTATCGGTAGCCCCTTGCCTTTGTAAGAAGTCACATAGCCTTTTTTGGCAATGATATAGCCCCGTAGGCAGCACATAGCCCTCTTAGGCAACATCATAGCTCTTTGGGCTGCACATAACCCTCTTTTGCATCAACATAGCCCTTTAGGCAACACATAGCCCTCTTTGGTGTCAAAATAGCCTCGTATGCAACACATAACACTCTTTGGCATCAATATAGCCCCGTGGAAACACGTAGCCCACTTTGGAAATAACATAGTCCTATTAGACAACATCATAGCCCCCATAGGCAGTTCATAGCTCAACAATTAACCACAATAGCCCCAAGGGCGACAACAAACAATTGAATAGCCTAAAGGCGAGTAATTTAGTTATAAACAATATATATGAAGAATCTCCAAGTCGTTCCTAACTTAGGGTCGGTCTTAACAGATTATGAGTCCCTAAAATGAGGGTTTATAACATCTCAATCAGCCAACCACTCACAATTGCATCTACAAGATCACCAACATTAACTACCTCTAAGGAAACATGTTGAACGAAGGGATTAGCCTTAACATACCTTTCTAATGAATGCTCGAAAGACCGTAGTTCCTTCACGAAAGTTGTTCCTTATGTCCTAAGCTTCACAAACATTATATATACACAGCTGGTACGCACCTATAAATAATTCATAATTAATCTTAAATCGGCAGATTTGCGATATTGCCCCAACTTGTCGAAACATCCGTAGAAATTCATAAAAACACTCATAAAAGAGTCTCGAGATGATTACCTTAGTTAACCAAGTTTAAACCTTGAAGAAACACCAATAACTACAAATTTATATCTTCAAAACCCAGCTCCAAACGTAGCTAATAGAAGGGAAAAATGATTGCCACGTGTAGAGATCACGTTTCTAGGCACGGGGGCAATGTTTTATGGTAGAAATCGTCAAAAACTAACCTTCATCATGCAAGAACTCCATAGGAACCCTCTCTTAAGCTTTCTCTCTGGTTTAGAAGTGAAAAGAAATGTTTTCATGGCTTAAAACGTTGAGTAACCTGACATACCACATTTTTTACCCGACCCGGATTTTGCTCCGGCAGTCCGTAGTAAAACCCTCATAACTTGTTACTCTGATGTCGGTTGGATACGGGGTTTTGTGCATTGCAAACTAGACTCGTAGGCCTTTGATTTAATGGGTGATAGGCCTTCTAACTCTTCGAGCCTATGGGTGATAGGCCTTCTAAATCTATATAATTATGGAATCGGTTGCCACGTTCCAGCATAATCATTGGATCGGCTACCACGTTCCGATATGCTAACTGTTTGGGTTTGGGTTCCATGAGAGGACCAATGACTTGTCTTAATTGTGTATCTTGAGAAATGTGAAGTTTTTCGTAAATTTTGATGATATTGTAAATGTTCGATATATGCATGTGATTATATTGTTGTATTGACTTGCTTATGTTACACTTAGTGGGATAGCCGCGTGATCCTACCAGTACACTGTGGTTGTGTACTGATACTGCACTTGCTCTTATTTTTGTTGAGTACAGGGCATCTTCAAGCGGCTACTAACAGACCTCGCTTAGGAGATCAGTGATCGTTCAAATTCAAGGGTGAATCAATTCTTCCGGGCTGCCATGGGTTCTCTTTTTTCTATGTCCACCATTTTCGGACTTAGACTATGTTCTATTAGTTGTTAGTACATTAGTTGGGGGTTGCATCCCTTCTTGTTAGACTTGGTTCATTGTTAGATGTTTTGGTACATTGACTTTCAGGTTGTAGGTTATTTCTTCCGCGTTGTTTAGTTCTTGTTAGACTTTTGTTGGAGTTTATGGGAACTCTCTATTTATTTCCTTAGCATTTAACTTGCTTCAGTAACTTAAATGCCTTAGTTTTGGTTTAGTTGCTTGGTTTGAGTTGTAGTAGTGGTTCTCCCACCGGAGAGTTAGTGTGGGTGCCAACCACAACGGTCTGGGTCGTGACAAAAGGCCAGTAAAACGTGTCATGTGTGTACAAGTGACATGTTTCGACCAATCAAATATTGTCATGTTACTCAAATCAGATTGACCGAAGGAAGTTTGTCCTTATCACAACTCTTTCATCATACAACTATATATAATAGGAAACCTTATAATTTAGAAAAATGCACCAAAATTCTAACAAGAAGTCAGAAAGAGCTTGTGGGTCAAATGCCACAAAAACGCTCAAGTTTAAAATACAAGTCAAGATTAAGATCACCAAATCCAAAAACAAGCTCAAAATCCCTTAAATTTATATAAAAAAAGAATCAGAAAATCTATAAAAAATTATAGCACACATATATTAAAATTAAATACTACAATTATGGTGATATTCTCCAATAGTAAACATCTAAGGTAAGTTAGTAGGAGTACTATTAAACAATATCATCCTTGTAATTTAAATCGTTATATTAATGTCCCACAAGGACTATATATGACTTTGTTTGATGGTATATAAGGAAGAGTCTTGAGTAACTAATAAAATTAAAGTTATATGATTAGAATATCGTGAATTTATATTGTGAAAATAATTTCTGGTAGAAATACAAAATGACATTACGTATTAAAATTTTGTGGTCTGATTCTTTCCCGAATCCTCTTCCTTTTGCCTTTGAAATTATTATCTTAAAGGGTCCCCTAAAACGAGAGCTAATTGTTGTCATTTTCCTATTGTGATTAATTTGTGGCTCTCCCTCTTTGCAACGTTAACAACTCTACTTGTTTGGTGTCTTTCTCTATTTTACAAGCAAGAGTTAGTGGCAGAATTAAAACATTTACTAAAAAGGTTTAAAAATAAAAAGGTGAAAACGTGTGAAGAAATTCAATATTTATTATATATATATAAATGATTTTAATCGAATGTATATAACATAATTTGTCGACGAAAGAAGCTCAAATGAACACCTTGGTGTACCCGGCTCTTCCCCTGGCAAGAGTTATCAACGTTTTTATTGAATGGTAGCCAGCCAATGGTATTTACTAAAGAAAAAATTTCAAAAATAGCTTATAAGACTAGAAATATAATCAAACAAATTAGCTATAGTTTGTTTAATTACAATTCGTAGTTATATGTTAGAAGGGGAGAGAGGCGAGTGAGATTGGGAGAGGAAGGAGAGAGACGAGTTAGAGAGAAGGTAGAGAGAGAGAGAGTAGAGAGACGAATTGTATTTGTATATCTGCTGGATAATTGTATATATGTAACTAGTATGTATATGTATCAGTGATTGTGTTTGTATACATGCTGGATAATTATGTATACGTAATTCGAGGAAATTTCATAAATAGCAAACATATTAAACGTAATAAGTCTCCTTAGCTACAATTTGCCTAATTACGCTTCATAGCTATGATTTCGTTTGTTATGGATATTTCCGTTTGTATAATTCGTTTGCCAATATACAAACAAGGTAAGTATATACAAATTCTGGATTTATACATTTAGGATTTTTTCAGAACTTATACAAAGCAAATGTACCAGCATGATAATTATATACAAGCTAGGATAAGTATATACAAATTCTGGATTTTATACAATTAGAAAAAATTTGGTTCCTTACAATTAGGAACCGAATCATACAAATTCTAGATATACACAATTAGGAGACAAATTATACAAATTCTGGACATGGAAATTATGATTATATGTTAGTGGCGAATGATAATTTAATCAATTGTAGCTATGTTAACTAATTAACTGGTATATGTTTGTTTATCTGCATAATTTTTCTTAATTAGTATGCATATGTATCAATGAATACAATTGTATTAACGAATACAATTTGTATCAATGAAAAAATTGTATCAGCGAATACAATTGTGTCAAGTTCAACTACATTTGTGTTTGTATAATTGATTGTTATCATTTGTATCAATGTTATATCAATTGTATTAACGAATACAACTTGTATCAATGGATTAATTGTATTAGCAAATACTTTTGTGTCAATATTAATCAATGTTATATCAAGTTCAACATTTAAATTTACATAATTGATTGTTATAATATATGTATAAAATGTATAAATTATCAATTCATATATATATATATATATATACACACAATAATAGTGTGTATATTCTGGCATAAACTAATTCACCAAAGTGTTTTATTTCTTTTTTATTTTCGGGATATTTTGTCCTATTATTTGTATACAGAGAACTGATTATGTTTTCCCCCCTATACGTATGAATAAGGTATAATATGCTTTTTTTAAAAAGTACATGTGTTTGATATTCAATTTGAGATTCAATAAATTTAGATTTTTAGTAGGAAATTTGTTTTGAGAAATAAATTATTTTTATGAATAATAAGATTTTTAGTAGGAAATTTGTTTTGAGAAATAAATTATTTTTATGAATAATAACTTGCTCCAAAGTTCGAATCTATTGTTATCTTTGGGATTCTTAAAGCAAAATATGTAATTAAAGTAGTAAAATCAAATTAATTCTGAATCCACTATCTTTATTGCGTGTCTTTAAAGAATTTAATGCTCTCATTATTGATTAATTCCCTTAAAGCAAAACTTCAATTTATAAAACTACAACGAACTCGAAAAGTAGTACAAATCACGCTTAACACTTAACTTTTTATTTTATTTTTTAAAATAATGCACGAAAAGAGGAGGAGAAGAATTCAATTTTTCTAACCTTTTGAAATCTAAGACAAAGATCTCTAAATTTATAGCCAATAAATATGTGAACTTGGTGTCTTTTTAAAAAAATAATGGTGCCGTTAGGAGAAAAGTCATGTGCCTTTTTCAAACAAGATGCGAAAATAAAACTTCCATTTCTAATTTATAATATAAAATAAAATAAAAAAATAAAAAAAATTCAAAATCCTTTTATGTATAAAAATTTAAAGAATAATGAAAATCTCTTTTAAAAATTCTTAAAATATATATTTTTAATTATAAGTGACCTATGAAACTAATTCTCTTAATAAATATTTCAGTAATGAAAAAATAAATTAAACATTTCAACAAATATATAGGTGGTAGTACTAAGGCTATTCATGGTTATGGTAAAAAAACCAAATGGAACTGCAATTCGAACCAAATCGATTAAAAAATCCGATATTTGGTTTGGTTAGATTTGATTTTAAATTTTGAAAACTGATACTATTTGGTTTGGTTTTGGTTTTACTAAAAAACCAACCACAATAATAATCAAACCGAACCGATAAATCAAATATATAAATTTTATAATTATTTATATATCATTCATAAATAAAATATAAATATTTTGTTAAATTTTAATTAACTTAAGTCTAACTTTACCATTTTCTCAAGTCCAACAAAATTTTTGCCAAACTATTACAATCCTAAGTCCAAGTACATCAAAATCTATTACTTTAGTCTTATCTACCCACCTCACATAAATAGTCACACTTTCTCTAACTTGAATCACTTTGTTTGTGTAATAATAACCCTAGTATTGATTAATTGAACCAATAATAGCTTTTTTGTAGATTGTTCATGTAATAGGTGTTTGTGTTTATCGAGATACGTATGTCCTCAAAAAATTTATTACTTTCAAGCCGAAAAAATCAGAAAAACTGAACCAAACCGACAATAACCAAACCGACAGTTATTTTTTTCGTTTGGTTTTTGAAATTTAAAAAACCGATTAAATTGATTTAATTTTTATTTTAACCAATAACTGATCCAAACCAAACCACGAACACCCCTAGGTAGTACAATACAATATTCATTTTCCTTTCCATGAGAACATCTTACACCAAACAATACATAAAATTAAGAATATTTTAATATCATCATTACTATTTGCCACGTCATTACCAACAACCAGATTCTTCTGAGATTCCTATGAAAACTCAGAAACTTTGGGGTTGAAAGTGTAATATTGAAAACTAAAGAGGCGTCAAATAAAATTTCATCAAACTAATAATATACCCAAAGAACAAAGCCTTTTTACTTCCGGCCACCGTCATCCGGGGAAAATCCACGAAAGCTGAAATCGGAAGACGACCGATTTTTATTCATTCAGTTTATGAAGATTACAGTAGCTTCTATGTTTTGATTAACACTTGGTGAGTTTTTTTTTTTCATCTTTTGAATTTTGCACAACTCAAATTCGTGTTTGTGATGTGACCCGATAAATGTTTGTTTGTTCTTCAGTTGTATGCGTTGTTTTTTTTTTTTTTGCAGTGAATCAAATTGGGAACAAGGAGTGAAGCTGTTAGAATGGGAGAAGTGGTAATATTGTTAAAGACTTGATTTTTATTTAATTTTAGAGTATTTCATGTATGAGTTATGGGGTAATTGGGTGGTGGGTTGGGGGTTTATTTTTTGGTTTTTGAAATTTGAGTACTTTGTTGATCATTGATTACAGTTACAGGAACTATGTTTTTGTTTTGTCCCCTTTGTATCAGAATTGTTTGTCTTAATGTTGTTTCCACAATAAGGTGTTTTTGTTGAGCATATAAGTTGTAACAAGAAGTTAGGAAAAGCTCAGACAAGTTTGGTTACACCCATTGCTCTTAGATACATGTATTTGTCTGCTAAGTTGCGGATTCTTCACTTTCGTTTCTACATTCGTGTCGGATTCTCTGAAAATACACACCTGTTGACATTTTTGAAGAATCCGAGCAATATAATTTGTCTACATTTGACACCAGAATGTTCATTTTTTCGGTGTGGGAGGAGGGTCAGTTAGGGGAAAGGAAATGCTTTGAGGTTTAAATCCTGCAAGAGTAGTAGACATGGTAGCAACTATGTTTAACTCCTACCCACATTGTTACTGGTCTATGCTTACCATGGATTAGGCAGAAGGCAAGAATTCATTTAGTGTTGCCTCTGTTGAGAATTGACCGCTAAACCTCTCCTTTGATGGCATATGAACATATTATATCTACGGAAGATTTAACTGTACTCTTTCAAGTAGTTCACTCCACGTCATTAGTAACGTATTAATTAAGTGAAGAATTAGCAATAATTGTTCAGTAATGGCACTCTTATTTGAAACATGTGCTTTAAATTGTGAGTGCATAGGTGTATCCACTTGTTTTGGAAGTGGAAGGATTGACTTTGGCAATTCCCTACTGCTCTTTATTTTTATTGTTAAATGCTTATGACCTTTCTTGAAGTGGAAAAGGAATGACTTTTGCAATGTTTATTGGACATTATTTATATTTTCAATGCTTATAACCTTTCATTGGCTGCATGCTAGAATTATACGCGAGAGGAGGATGTAAAGCTGGACGCTGTACGGGCTAGATGTAACCTTCTCTTCATTTTTGTGGATGTTTTTTTTTTTTGGGCCCTTAAATCATCCCATATTCATATTGCTCCTTTTCTGGCAGTTTCAAATGTTCTTAAAAGACATTCGGAGCTAGCAGAGCGTCTTTCTAGGTATAGGATTTAAGATATACTTGATTCCTTTTACTGGTATATACATGAGTTTTCAAGTTTTTCAGTAAATCTCACATCTTTTATAGAATTTTCGCTCTAACCAAATGACGCATAGTAAAAATTGCAAGCAAAGATACTATGCCTTCCGTTTTAGGTTGAAGTTTAAGAAAGGAGCTGAAGAGTAGACCACACAGGTTGGATATATGTGATTGTAGGATGACTACCAGTGACATAGTAAAAAATTTCTTTAAGGGTGTTCAAAAATATGTAGTAAATAGTTTAGAGAAGTTTTTTTGAGATAATAAATAATTTAAAGAAGTTGATGAGGGGGTGCACATAAAATTTTAATTCTTACTACTTAATAGTTAAGCTAAGTCATAGAACATTTTTTTTTTTTAAAACGTTTTCCCTTTTTTTAAAAACAAGATTATTCTAAACGCCTTGTAATTGTTAAGCGCAGCAAAATAGAAAACTTGGGGATCGAACCTGTGACCTTTATGACATTTTGAATGGCCCTAACTGCTTGATAATATATCCACATATACAATACTCCCTCCGTCTCAGTCTAAGTCTATGTGATGTAGTTTGACTTGACACAGAGTTTAAAAAATAAAAAAAACTTTTGAAACTTGTGGTCTAAAATAAGTCATAGATAGTTGTGTGGCTATATACCATTTCATTAAGGATAAAATTGACATTTTAAAGTTAAACTGTTACTATAGAATATGTCATTTTTTTTTAGACTGACTGAAAAGGAAAGTGCGTCATATAAATTGAGACAGAGGGTGTAATAGTGTACCTATACATAGTACAATTTTCCAGCGAAGTATGTTCGGCTGACCACCCATCCGCTAGTGTAGCTCCGCCCTTGATGACTATTGGCTTAAAAAGGAAATTCTTTAATTGAAGAATGTGAATATAGGACCATAAAGGTAAGGAAGAACGGAGGAGTTCACGAGAAGGGAAAAACAGCTAGGAAAGTTGAAAAGAAGATTTATCATCAACTTAATCTACTTGATGATCATGAGAGAACTTTTTAGCACAGAAATGGACTAATAAACAGAATTTCCTGTAATTCATTCTGTCAAAGCATGTAAGATCTGAAAAAACATATTGAATGGTTGATCAAAAGGAAATACTCTTTGACTTGTTGCATCTTTTTTATTTATAGAAGAGTTAAACCTATGAGTTGTTTTTTCTAGGGATTCTGACAAGTCGATTTTTGATCGTCTACAAAAGGAATTTGAAGCCGCGCGTGCTTCTCAAACTCAAGGTAACTTTGGTAGAATTATAGAGCACATCTTATTCTGATTTGCTCTTTCTCTTGCTCTCGTTTGTGGTCTATTTAGGTTCTGAGCACACAAATAGTACTGGCGTGATTCATTTTTGGTATGGGACATAATGTTTAGTCTCGTACTTGATTTTCCCTTGTCATTTTCTGCGATTTTTTTGTTACCATGTTTGATATCTGATCTAAGCTACTTAGCTTACCTTATAACAGCAGTATATGGCTGCAAGTTTCTTAAAAAATGTTACTTGAAAAAAAAAGCTTCTTAAATAAATATTGTTATGAAGTTTAATATTTACCTTGTTAACTTGTTCATCAAAAAAAGAAAAAGGAAAAAAGAAAAGGAATTCGACTTGCTCATTCATTTGAATCATTGTTGAATTCATGATGCTTGAGCTATGTCCTTAAAAGGGTATAGTTGTTTCAGTAACTGATGTATGCGGTGGAGGTAGCTTATTATAAATAAGTATTGCATTTTTATTCTATGTTACTTCTTGTTCCACTAATAGTGATGAGGTCTATTCCTTGATCAATCCTGGTTGGTCTTCAGTTGTCCTTCAAATGTACTTGCTCTAGTCTGGACAATAGGATATTCCTGTCTCATTTAAATCTTTTGCAGAACTCATCTTAAAAGGTGAGCAATGGAATGATGGCTTATTGGCAACAATAAGAGAGCGGGTATGTATGGTTAAATTATTCGTTCAGCTTCAACTTGATGTTTCCTTAAGATACTTCCTTCCCAACCAAGGAATCAGTAATCTGTCTTTTTCTCTCATCACATTAGCGGATTCCGGATTCAGATACCTGCATGTTTTAGCTTACTGATCAACTATTCTGCTTTTGTTCTCAGATTCTCTCACATGTTTTTTGTTACATGATTCAATTTATCTTAGGTACACATGGAGGCTGAGAGAAAGGCTATGCAAATGCCAGGGGATACAACCCAGTTGCCAATTCCATTTCATGATAAAATTACCTACAAAGTTGGGAATAAGGTAAGTTGTGCCTGGTAACAACAATTTATCATGGCTTATTAGGAGAAATTATTTTGAAAGATCCTTTTAAGTTATTACCTGTTCAGATTTCTGGATTGTGAAACAATTTTCTCGTAATGTCTAATTTGTTTGTTGATCAACTCTTATTATTTGAGTAACTTTGTATTTTCTTTTCCTTTCTGCATCTTAGGTCTCCACTAAATGCTAATTCATGTATAGTTCAGTTTATCTTGTGTGATATTGTTTTTTACTTTTACTATCACAACAAGTTGGCAGTGCTGATGGGGCTTGGAAATGTGAGGGATATGGACCTGACTTTGTTTTACCCCTTTGTTCTTTTTTCTTCGTGCAGGTTATTTGTTGCTTGGATGGAGCAAGGATAGGCATACAATATGATACTTCATTTGCAGGTACTTCACGTGCTATTGTCTAGTGGCGGCTACAATTCTCCAGTGGGAGCATTCCAATACATACTTAGATATACCTGTACAAATTTCCCAAATGAAGCTTATTGTGTTGGAGTTGGGTCAAAATTTTGATTTTTCATCTAGACTACTGGTGAATGATGTCAATTTGTCTAATTTACAGGCGAATCTTGTGACCTATACCACTGTGTGCTTGAGAGCAAGTCATTTCTGGAGAAGATGACTGTTCTGGAACACACTGTTCCTTTTTTCTTGCCAATACGTGAAGCTGAAAACGAGTTTCTCTCATCAAATGCAATAGTATGATCACTACCTCATTTATATTACATCCTGTTTTAATATGTCATTGCTTCATTGTTATTAGACCCCAGCTCTTTCATACATAGTACTGACTGGATACTTCTGAACTCGTATTCATGATTTCTTCAGAGATTTATTGACCATGTTGGAGATCTGTTGCAAGCCTATGTAGATAGACGGGAGCAGGTATGCCCTAACTTTAAAATAATGAAGTACCAAAGCTCTTCCCTCTTTTGTTGGTGAAAGATATTACTCATCTGTTTCTTGCTCAGTCATGGGCTTGAATTACACACATACTCTCCTTTGCAACTTTGCTTAGGGAACTCTTCAATTTTTTTAATCGTTTAGTAGATTCACAGAAGATTTGGTGGAATAATTAGGACAAAGTAGGGGCAGAGCAGTAGTAGAATTGAAGAGGTGGAATCATTTTGGGTTGGACATTGGATTAACAAGGTAAAGCAAACCTAGATGTCTAAATAGAGAGG
Source organism: Solanum tuberosum (assembly GCF_000226075.1). Lineage (NCBI taxonomy): Eukaryota > Viridiplantae > Streptophyta > Magnoliopsida > Solanales > Solanaceae > Solanum > Solanum tuberosum. Next base: position 596,304 of record NW_006239198.1, on the reverse strand, counting down.
ATTTCAGCTTAACATTGTAATAAAGATAATTATCAAAAATAGAAGATATTAACTGGAAAGCAGAAAAAAGATATCATGTCCTTAACGAAAAAGCTTGCTTAATCTATCTGCTGGCTAGACCAGACTCCTGTAAGTTGTAACTAGTTGTGACTATTTTCTGGAATGTGTTAGTTCCCTGGTGCTAGACTAGTATGGTTTTGTTTTACAGGAGCAATCTCATTCTCTGAGTCTTTTGTAACTTTTGATGCATCTTCTTGATGCCTTTAATGAATTCTCATTGCTTCATAAAAAAAAGAAAAGAGTTGAGGCTTGTAGGATGTAATTGTAATTCAGAAATTCAAGATAAGAAAATTAACAACGTTTTTAGTATTTGGAAGGAATTGTTTTGAGGGGATGAAGGTAACGTATGATGGATAACATGGAGAGTGTCTAGCTATTTTAGTGATTTAATAGGGTTTCCTTCAGTGCCGTTTAGATATAAATTTACTTTACCTATCAAAATATATTTCAGTGACGTATTTGTATTGGTGAAATACAACTTGTTCTTTGCAGGTTCGGCTTATTAAAGAGTTGTATGGAAATCAAATTGGCGAACTCTATCATAGTCTTCCATACCATATGATTGAGTTTGTGATTGAAGATTTTGATTCGTATGCCTTCTCTTCCTTTCTGTTATTGTATCTTCTGTTTCACTGTGCTTCACTGGAGATTGACTTTGAATTTTTTATTTTTTTTTGGCGTTTCCAACTTGGATCTGTCCTGTGTCATTACTGGTCTTGTGGAAGTACTGAACAGAAGAAATAAGTGAACCAGATTATGTTGTTTAGGCTGCAGAAGCATGGATATAATTAGCTTCCAACTTGAATATCACTATGCAAAGATACTAACAATACCGTGAACTATGAAGCAGTTTATATATATATATATATATATACTTATATAGTATAACAATCATGGTGCACTACTTGATTTAACTTGGTAACTAGAAATAAATGTTATCAGCCTATAGCACAGCCTCCATTCTCCTGTTGTGTCCAAAAACAACTTTGTTGATATGCCCGGCAATCTTCATATCAATAATTATCTAAGAAAGGGAAATATTCTAGTTATAGAAAGAAATCTCGATAGAAAATATTTTGATTGAAGCTTGTGATTTAGTTTTTGACGCAGCAAGTAAGGGAAACCTACAGGTCGGGCCGGGGCTCTGCGCTCTTTCTTTCTGTGTGGGACGATACCGGGGAGAGAGGGGAATGCGTCGAGCAGCGTGATATGTAACAAATTTCTTCATTTTCTGATTGGGTATATGTGACTTGCCTTTGTGTGCGTCTGACTAACAATTTTTTTGGTCAATTGTTACATTCGATCTCATTATATGTTTGTCTGTCTAAAGCAAATGTTTGACCTGTAATCTTGGTTACTACAGAGAGTGCTACTCTAGTACTCTACATATTTTTATTATGGGTTAACTTTCAAGGTCCAACTCTTACCAACATTTGTGTCCTTGCAGCAAGGTGACAGTGAGTCTGAGATATGCAGATCTGATCTCTACACTTCCCACTGGGGTTAGTGTCCTGGCATGGCCTATGCACCAATCCAAGAAATCTTCTGATAAAATTGCCCCGCATCTGAAAGGAAATGGAGTTGGAAGTCACCCTATCCCAGCGCGTTTGACGTATGCAGAGGATGCACTCCGGACCATGAGTCTGCCGGAAGGTTTTGCTTCTTTTTCTGAATTCCCCTCTGTTACTATTTGTATAGATTGTTTCACAATGCATATTCTGTGTCCTTCATGAAGAACTCCTGATATGTTTGTACTATTCATGAGGTGTTCCTAATATGTAATATTCTGTGTTAACCTTTAACTTGAAAAACAAAACAAAACAAAGAGCTCCTTATACCTGCTTTGAGTTTTGGTGTTTATGAGATTGAGTTGCTAGAATGATAAGTAATGTCAAGCATAAAAAAGGTTAAGAAGACAGTTACAGCAATACGAGCATACTTAGTTAGCTTTTCCTCAGATTGAAAGACCAAACAAGGCCTCAAGTATCACTTGTAATCAGCATTTCTTTTACGTGGTAATTTAAAGGTTAAATCACGAGAAGTCTTCTGGTGACAAAATATCTGCGTTAAAATACTCCCGAAGCTTCTTTGATATTGATTTGAATTTTATGTATCGATTGGGACGCTTAGTAACTGACATCTTTGCTTTTTGCAGCATATGCAGAAATTGTCTTGAATCTTCCTCAAGCTCTGCAGGACATGTTTCCCCACACAAGCTCGACATAGTTGTAGTTATTCGTGACCTGTAGTATCGCCTTGTTGCATGCTGTGTAGCGAATGCTCTGGTTGTAAACTGAATGTTTTTCCCCTTTATACATGTATAGTCTGAAAATCCAGTGTAGTGAGGCGCTGGCGTGAGCGCCTTCTTTTTGGCAACTATTAAACTTAGTTCAGGAAAATTTGCCTTTGTTATCTGTTCTAGCGATTATGTTTTTGGGGAAGAAATGGAATAGAATTTACAATCATCACATTTTGCTTTCTCAAATGGCAGTGCACTGGGGGGAGAAAATGTCAAGTTATTATGCAAATGGTAAGCTAACGATAGAATAAGAAAAGCCCTTTTCAGAGAAGGACAAAACAGCTGATTTTTGCAAATGTCCCTTTCTAGTCTTCACTTAGATATTGTCCCCATTATAGAAGTGTTATACATAAAGAGATGCTCAAACTTGGCCTCAGCTGGCAAACTAACACTTTAACTTTGAGTATGCATATCTAGACATCATAATTCGTCTCTATTACAAAATGATCATCTTGACACCACTAAAATTCATGTATCATGTCAGTGTTGGATGTCCACGAGACATACTGGAGGAAAGTTTAAGTGTTTAGTTGCTAGTTAAGATGTCTAGATGTGTACTCTTAAAGTTTGAGTGCTTACTTGCCAATTGAATATCATCTAACTTTGGCAAGAACAAATAAAATTTTACAACATGGTCTAGTGTTTTCTCGTAAAATTTTCAGTTTGCTCAAAAGATATTCTTATGGTTTGAAAGATCTATAAGTTGCAAAAGAAATTGAAAGAGGGCCATTTACTAATCAGGTGTTCCAAAAAGGGACAACCAGCTAGTTTTTTTGAAAGAAGAAGACTTGTAACAAAATGAAAAGAGAAGAACTGATCAATATCAAGAAATAAAATTGCAAATTATTCCCAAAGTGTTCACTGCTGAGCAACAATCTTTATGTTAGCTTCATATAACAGAACAATATTCAGCATTTCATTTCACCAGCAGTTCGAATATGACAGCAATAGAAGCGCGGATAATACCAGACAAGAATATTTCTTAAACAAATGGTAAAATCCCACAAACATATTTGGTCCAGTAATGGAGACAACAGAAATGATGTGTGACATTCAACATTCAGCCACAGGGAAAGCAGAGCCAATGCTATCTCCCAACCGATAGCATTTGATATTAACAGGGTATGGACCAATCTCGACGTGGTTTTCCTCCCCTCCAACAAAGTAACAGAGAGTGTAGATGGCAACTTCAAATTCGGGGCTAACTCCAATCAAACTGCTTGACACAGATTTGAGGACGCCGTTCCATTCAAATTGTATAGTGAGTAGTTGAGTTTCTGAGTCGGGCTGCATTTGGAAAAGAGAACTTAAGTTAACATGCTGAATGAATACAAATAGATGGCGGAAAAACTAAAGTAGATATACTCTTTTACACCAATACATCAGCATCTTTGAACAAGATTCTGCATTTCCATATGATATGGTTGATATATACATACTTGGCAATGTTGTTTACAGAATGAAATTTTCTCCAGAGATTGTTAGTTACTTCCTCCGATACAATTTGTTTGTCGTACTTTCCTTTTTAGTCCGTTTCAAAAGAATGTTTTTTCCTTTTTTGGTAACTCTTTAATTCCAACTTTCCACATGAAATGTTTAAGACCACAAGATTAAAGAATATTTTGGTACATTATACATATCTTTAGTTCAAGATCACAAGATTTAGATGTCTTCTTTACTTTCTTAAACTACATGCCAAGTTAAAACCAAACAAACAAATTTAAACGGAGGGTGTATTTGACATCAAAAAGTGCCATTTTTCTGGGGAATGTACCAATGCATATAATTTCTTACTAAAGCATTTACTAAATTCAGAAAAGATTAGTGAATCATGTATCAGGTATCAAATTCTGTTTATTGCTTAGACAACTAATTTAAAGATTGATATGACTTACAATCTCTCCACGCCTTCGGGGGAAAATATATCCTTGATAGTCAACATTGCCCTTAGCTTCCTCTAAATAGAACTGCGAAGGATAAAACATGTAAGAAGAATATAAGCTTTTCTTACACTTTCCACAGCTCAGAAATTCTGCACTTCAATGCAGTTTATGGTGAAAAGGACAAAAAACTAAGGATAAGTGGTACAAGCTATGAAATCTATTGAACGATGACTGATTTGTCGTATTCCTCTCCTAAATAAATTTTAAAATGCACATTACCTTTGCAATTTACAACTAATTCTAAGTAGAGGGGAAGAGTAATGTCATAGATACAATATAAATGAAAAGCAGGAATTCCACCTGAAGCCAGTTGTGAAATCCAGACACCTCTTTCTCCCCGCGTTCCTTTATCTCTCCAACAAAAACATGTTCAAAAGCTGAAGAGCTAGCGGATGTACCACCTCTACTATAAAGGTCGAACCAGAGACGTGTCAACATTCTCTTAAATTCTTCATAATTACCAGAAACTATGCCTTTCAATGACAGATACTTGTGCAGATATTTAATTGGTGCAGTTCTACTGATCTCTTCTATGAATGCTGTTTGTTCTCGCTTTTCTTCAGGTGTTACATTCTCCTTAACACCCTGATGTGGATTATAATTATCCAAAAGGGAACAGAAACGAGAATAAGAAGGCTTGTTAAATACGTCGTCATTCAGCCAGGAAAATAAGCATCCTTCTGCCATATCATCCTTATTGTACACCTTTTTTCCTTCACCACAATCAACCTGGTAATCTTTCCCTGGAACTAAGCGGTTAAGATCAAGTTCCCAGAGCTTGTTGCAAGCTTTCGATAAGTCTGATAGCTCTTCTTCGGAGGGTTCCATGTCAACTCCATATTCAACCTCATTAGAGTAATCTTGCTCATCAAGAGGTTTTTTGTAATTGTTCCAAGAATCCATTTTTACCTGTTGCAGCATATTCATAATTTTCATATGATAAGCATAAATTAAGATCAGATAATCTTAAGAAAAGAACATGGTCACCAATTTCCGTAAAGAGTTATTTCAACAACAACAAGAGCGGAACTAGCAAGTACACTTCAAAACGACGAATATTTTGTATAGTGGAAAGGGATCTTAGAATGCTTCAAAGTTTAGTTTTTAGTATTTGTAAACTCTAAGCTCCAATGCTTTCAGAAGCACGGTTGCCATTGGAACTCCTTTCCCCCTCGAACCTATCAATGCCAAGGTATTCTCAAATGATCTGTTAGTTGATATAGGTTTCCACTCCACATCAATTACCACCCATTTATGCTCATGAAGTACTTTATATAAAGCTCCTACGATTTGATATCATTAGAGGGAAGGCAAAATGAAGGTTAGAAGAGTTATGGATGTCTTAACATCTCTTAGTAGTTTTTTGCCAAGCCTCACAAGTAAGACGGTACCATTGCACTGTTCTGAAACCATCAAATCAGGGAAGACAAGATGGAGTTAAAATTGCATAGCACAACCTACAATCTTTGATCAAGTTGATATCTCAAAATTTTTCATACTCACTTAACTTTCACTTGTCCATAAATTTGTATAAGAAAGATTTTGAAAACTCAGCCTACTCCCACGACAGAGACATTCCACAACCTAGTTATAACCTCATGGTTAGTTATGATTTCTATACCCTATGATCCACATTTATCTTCACTTGTGTTCAATTGCTGAAAAAACATTAACACATAGTTTTTTCTTTTGAAAATTATTAACACTTGGATTTTTACTATAGTTCTTTAACCAGATGCTATCATTTATCACATCCTTCTACCTTGTATAGGAGAAGAGAACTTGTCTTGATGAAAGCCAACCACTCTTTGTTTTTTGATTAGACAGTAGAATAGTTCTATAAGTTGTAAAACATAAACAATACCTGTTGGTGCCGTTTAGTAGGCTTTTTCTGGACTGTCTCCCAGCCGTCATTGTTTCCCTCATCCTCCTGTAGATACCAGTAAAACATGTGAATACCGCCATGAGGGAGATTAGAATAAATATGATAATTGATCAAGACCGAACCTTTTGCTTCCAACTGCTTTGGTTGACATTGTCTCTCCTCTCATCTTCATTTCTTTGGTACCCCTGAGGTGAAGCCTGCATGTTTTGAGACGGCTGAGAACAATTATTGTTCAAACAGAAACCACATACTACTACACAGTGATTACATGAATATTTCACACTCGTGACATGATTATACTTATCGCTTCATTCTTCAACTCACTTGAGATCTTATACAAGACGATTGTTCTTTTAGTTTAGAACTAATTTCCGTATGAAAAAATTAAAGCCGAGTTTTATTGCCTTTCAAACAGTTACTTGTTGTAAAAATTTGCATCATATGCAATACCATTCCAAGAGCTTTTTCTTATCAATTCAGCACTAGCATCTTGTTCTCTCATATTGCATAAATCAACTGTACAAGCAGCCCTGCACCTTCTTTGCACAAACAAGAAGAGAAAAACAATCACACTTCTCCTTCCCCATCCCATCACACCACCAAACGAATTCTTTGGATTAACTAATAAAACAACAAGGATGACTATAAATCGGTCACAAAATAGTTGGGAATTGTTATATGCAGGGGCAAAGGCACAATTTTAGTAACTGGGTTCAAACACGTGGCAGAAATGGGATTTTCACCAAGGGGATACAAAATATAAGGAAGTAAATGTATGAAGAAGCCAAGGGGTTCAATATCTACTATATATATATATA
>NW_006239198.1:571277-588570 GCF_000226075.1 Solanum tuberosum | reverse complement strand
TATATATAGAATAATTTCGACAATGTAAATATAGTATAATTTTTAGACTAAGGGGGTTTAGAGGTATCCTAACTCCTCCCCTGGTTCGAACCCAATAGCTTTGGCTCAAATTCTGTATTTGTGTTAAAAAAATTCATTTGATATGTACAATAATCTATCTAGAACCTAGTAAGCAACAAGAACAATGGTCCAGAACCCATATATTAAAAATCCTTGGCTTCACCTTCAGCTATATGAGTCCTCTATATCCATTCGCACTCTATTCGGGCCAGTCTCACTGTATTTGGGTTATTCTATGAAGCAAGAAATCCCATCACACTACAAAAACAGACTCAATCTAGAGATCAATAGCAAGTTAATCAGTACTGTAAATATTCAAAGTTTACCAAAAAAACTACAATTTGACCACAAAAGCTACTCTATAAACAGGAAAACTTGAGACAAAAAAACATATAATTCAAGAATTGGGAGTCCCATATTCATGACATTTACACCATAGAATCTTAAAGACACTATAAAACAAAGAAGAACCAATAATAAAAAAAAACTTGTATGTACCTTTTGGGGAATCATGTGAGGCCTTGATTCCTCATTTCTCCCATATCTCTCATCCTGCCAAAAATTCAAACTTTTATAAAGGTATTAAAACCGACGGCCTATCGAAAACAAACACTCTATCTTCCCAAGATAGATAAGATCTGCATACACTCTATCCTCCTTAGAACCACTCGTGGGATACACTATGTTTGTTATTATTATTATCAAAAAGGGATTAAAAAAAATCAAAACTTTAAAATCAAATTCCACACTAATATTCTAAAAAATCAAGAAAAACCAAATTAACCTGTCTATTATATCCAGTTCTATGATCACTGTTAACCCCATCATCTTCCTGCTCCCCTGTCACCACCTGCACATATTAGCATAACCCCATAAGCATACAGTTAAAAAAGATTGAATCTTTACAGAGTCTCAGTCATGAGTGCTAACCTGCGCCCAACTGGATCTTGACCGTTCATCACGATCTTGATTGTCTCTTTCATTTTCATCATTGCCAAAAGCCACATTCAACAACCCCTTTACTAAACCTTCCATTGTTGATCAAATCAACAACTGGGAATTGTTTTATTTTTTTTTTGGGAGAATTCTGGTAGTGTAGTGTGTGATCTGATAGTGGTGGAATTTAATAGTTGCAGTTGAATGAAGTTGAGAGAGGCGGGTAATGGCATTTATGTGAATATCTTGATTTTTGAGGTTCTTTTGGTTATATTTTGCCGACAGTAGGGACTTAAATGACTATGAACATGTTGTTGACATTAAACGTAAGAAAGTCTTGCAAGAAACTTTTTGAACACCAATTAAGGGAAGACATCTGTCCTGTTTGATTTGGTTTTATAATATAAGAAATAAAATATCCTAGCATTAATTCGCTCGTTTTTATTACGGGGGTGGATATGGTATAGTATATATTGAATTGTCGTATGAAAGTCTAATTTTTGATGTTGTGGTATTTGGTACAATATTTGAGATTTTTATATATAAAAAAATATTGAATATTGTACCGAAGTGTATAAAATTAATTGTTTAGACATTGAGATTTTGACTACTCTATCTGAATTGATTTTTATGTTAATTATTTAAACATTAAGGTGTTTGTAAGATGTAATGAATTGAATTTTATGTTAATTATTTAAACATTTAAGGTGTTTGTAAGATGTAATGAATTGATTTTTATGTTAATTAATTAAACATTTAATGTGTTTGTAAGATGTAATTAAGATGCTTCTTGAAAAGTCGAATTTATATATCTGATATGTAAGCCAAAGTTGAGAAAACTATGGTTCATCATTGGGATGACTCTGATACCATGTAAAGATATGACACCTGAGCCTAACTCAACCCCAAAAGTTAACTCATGAGGGAAAATTTGTCCAAGTCCATATATGGAGACCAAATTCCCATTCCTCTACCGATGTGGGACTTTTTAACAGTCCCTCTCCAGTTCTTTTTGACGGTTAGGCCACACTCTTAAATTATTAAGTGAAGGTAATCATCGTCGATTGAGGATGTAGATAGGGTATGAAAATAAGTAACCGTGATTTTGTCAAACTACAAAATCTAAGGCTTGATGAGCGAACTTCACATTTTTAGAAGAGATATATACTCTTAACAACATTATTATCGACTAGGATCTCAATTGATTAAGCATTTAGAGAAATTGGATGCACATAATCCTTACGATTTTAATGATTTTGAGTACCTTTTCCTGTCTAAAGTTTATTCAACAAATAAGATGACATGAAAAATATATAGCACAGATCTTGCAGCCTTTCTAGCGTAGATCCCGTTCATAAATTTTGAAATAGTGCTAAAGTGCGTATAAGGCAAAATAAATACCTTATAAACTACCTTTAGCCATCATAGATTTCAGTAAACATAGGAAATAAATGAAAAATGAAGACTGCAACATCGATAACTAATAACTATAAAGCTTAAAGGAGCTTTTGATTGCTGTAAAATGATCAGTACCAAAAATTAGGGAAAAGGAGCCTCTGAGGAAGATCCATAACATGTCGTTGTGATCCCAATGGTACAACTATGTACATCAATACACAGTTTGGACTGTACAAACTACTCGAGACTACTTTTCAATTAAGAAGGAAGTAGCGCCACAAACCAGTATTTCTCCAACGGGGAAAGCAAAATCAAGAAAGCTGCTTTGTTTACTGGGTTATTAGACACTGGAATACAAGGAAACAAGCTTACTACGCGTCAATGTGAAGCTGTGGGTCATCGATAACTCTCATTGGCTTCCAATCAGATTCTTCCCTTGGTTGCCTGAGAGCAACAAAATGAAGTGCATCACTGCGCACCTGGTAGATATGACATGCCCAGGGATATGAATCTGGTGCTTCCCAGATCTTTTGTTCTTCAAATACTGTCTCCTCGATCAATGTTTCTGCAACACAGTATACAGCATTTGGTTCCGGCTCAGCAAAATCAGGTACAGCTACACATCCAGGAGAGACAAAGCCTTCAGGAGCACGAGGATGCCAAATTGATATGGGATTCGTGTAATCATCTAAGCAGTTCCTCCACACCAGGTCATAGCCGACTGGGAGGGCAAATAATTTGTCAGAATAACGATATACAGCTGAAACATTAGGAGGATGACAACCAACATGAGTAATATCCCCAATTGAGATGTACCCATGGGGTAAACCGGAAGGGCGCCAGATACTACAGATCCCATCATCTTCTGAAACATTCTTCCGGCACAATGTACAACGACCTTTCAACTCTCGTTCACTGCTCCATACCTTAGAAAATGTGATAGCATGTTGAACAAATTTCCTTCTATCGGAGACAGCACCCCAGGAAGCCAGCCCCCTTGATTCAATTATAGGCTTTTTCTGGCTAAATGAATCTCTTCCATCATTATCATGTGATGCAAAGGATACATGTCTCTGGCTTGAAGGAACCTTTAGTTGTAGACATGCCACGTCAGTTTGATATGCTTTCCATATCTTACGCACAACTGAACAAATTCTTACAGCTTGAGGCACCTCAGTTTCATCTTCAGTGTTGCACTTTATTACCCGGACAAACTTCTGAGACCTTCGGAATTTTTTTACATGGATGATTAAGTGAGAAGGTCTAGGGTAGCCAGCTTTAGCTAATTCAAGTGCCATGAGTTCTTCCCAAGGTACATCCCACATGATTTTGCAGGGCTTCTTGTCCATCTTATCAGCAGACAAACACTGGAGAAGCATTACACGTTTATTAGTCACTAAAACAATCCGCGAATAGGGAACCATAAAATGATTTTCATAATAATCAGACAAGGCAAATTTAGAAGGCTCTTTAAAAAGTTCAGTGCAACCAAAATGACGGCTCTCTTCAGCAAGGTGTAGTATCACTTGACCCTGTGCTTCTCGCTCACTGTAATCTCTAAGTATATTGTCTGCATGAATAGCACGGGGATTTCTTATCCTATGGAAGGTGGTCTTGTTGCTAAGGATTTCAATGCAACGAGAACAACTTGCACCAATCCCGTCGACAGTCAATGAAAAGAAGTCCAATGCTCCACTCACTGGTTGAACAACGAATCCCACCATAGCTCGTCCAAGCCCATGGGCAAAGCCAAGAAGGCCATGTTGTCTAGCACTCTCCACAGGCCTTGTCACTACCCCAGAAACTCCGAATGCAACACCTTGTGCCAGGGCTTCAGTCCCTTGCCTGATCCCTTCACCAACTCCGGTTATTCTTCTTGACCATATCTGCTTTGAACGCAGCTGCAAAAACTGTCCATCTGTTGATAGTTGAGCAAAGCCTTTGCTGAGAGAGGCTAAAGTTGAGCTTGTCATACCCAGCACATCCACTGAAAATATTAAATGCAGAGGGTTATGAATTAAATCTCTAAAAATACGGTTTCCCACTGCAGAAATGACCGAGCTTTTTCTCATAAATCTGTCTCTGCGGATCACTTTTCTTAAATGGATCTGTAATTTGAAGGCATTTCCAACAGCCGACAGTACTGGTCCCCATACGCCTAGAACCCCATCTGGTCTTTGAGCAGGTGCACTCTCTAATGATAACTTCAGTCTTAGTTCAGATATATCAATCAAGTCCACACGTATTTCAGGATCAACCTGGCTGACACTAGAACTGTTTGGTAGGCGATCCAGTTGAAGATTGTTATAGAAATCTACAAAAGCCCAAATTATCGGCTCATGAATGTTAAGCCTCCAGCATTTATCTGTTACCCTTACATTAACATATGGGTATACCTGAACACCATCAATGTTCTCATTGCGCACTGTAAAAGTCATCTTGAGGACTGGATGATGCATATCAATGTTTTGTTCAGGTGCCAGAAGTACAGGCATCAATGTGAGGGGAAGTTGATTGTCAAGCTGCAAGTACCCCAATATAAGCTTAAACTTGCTAGTAGTTCCACCACCATATCCGGTAGCGTAGGATATGAATACTCTGTCTAGATACAAATATAATACCTCTCTGGGTCTATGGTCCACAACAGAAACCCCAATTGCACCCAACTCAACTGTAACTTCTAAATGAGATCCATTCTCCTGCATCTGGTTCTGTATGTGAGAACTGCCAAGATTTCCAACTTCTGCAAGAGACGTGCTCCCTTCTTTTGAACTTAATAATGCTGCTCCCTCATCGATAAACCTAGCAACCCTGACATCAGCCATATCTATAACATGGAAAAGCAAGCCTAATTCATCACACTCAGAACAGAACCCTGACTTCTCCAAATCAAATTTCCAGACCCTAGAGCTATTGCCACTGTAAATCTCAGCATCAATAAGTTTTTGGCCATAGGGATTCTCCCATGAAAAGTTTGTGGTTGAAAGAGGCAATAGCTGGATCCATGCATCATTGCCAAATCCAGATTGCCGAAGTCTAATGACCTTCCTCTTCGTCCTGTTTTCGATCCTATCAAGCATATATAGTTGATTAATGAGACAAGATTTGAATTAATCAGAAGCTTGAAGTAGCAGAGCCCTGTAACTAAACATAGATTAATCAGGTACCTGATTGGACCCCTTGTTGATCCAACGCGAAAAACAACAATGAAACGTGACCCCTCTTCAAAGCCACGGACTTCCATCTTCAAAAATCTCCGAGTGCCATCATTTCTCCTCAAGACAAGAGGAACTGTGTCCTCCTTAACAATTTGAACAGGAAATGACCAATTTGTATCATCCAGTCGGACCTTCAAAATTGATATTAAATTGTAAGTGAATTTGCCTGCTATCAGCTAACTCTCAAAAACTGCAATAACTAACAATCAAGAAGGCGGAAAAAATGAGGGATTATGTGGTATTATTGACACCTTCCTTCCAAAATGAACACGTAAGAAACTTCACCAGGAAATTTACTACATATCCACTTTTTCAAACTAGCACAGCCATGGTCCATAATCTATGGTCACACCAGTAACCCTAATAGTACCTTGTTTAAACAAATAGTCAACACGTTTATGGCAGCGTCTAGAGTGGAACAAAATTACTTTGATTAATGCATCAGAAATGGCAGAAAAAAAAACTTTATAGCACCATAAATATACTAAATTCCAAATGAGAAATATATAATGAAAATCATAAGGCTGAGAGATATATCCTCTTAGAAATATAGAAGTTCAAAGCCAAATGAAGACAGTTCGTTACCATATCATTCATGCCTCACGGTTTCAGAAGAGGGCGAAAAAGAAAGAAGTGTAGACTGTGTAAGACACCAATATTAGGGATGTATTTCCCATAGGCATTTTTTAATTAATTTTAAGTTCAGATAACACAGTACAGAGAATCCACTCACCTGGAGTTCATCAGGTCCACCTGTGTCGCGATATACAAATGAGGCTCTGACATCAGATGCACGTAAAACCTTTGGCTCATCTTCGCTGCTCAATTTCAAAAATATATCTTGACCAAGTCTATTGGTAAATGTAACAAATGGCCGAACAGTAATAACCTGCCAAAAGAGCTGGTAAGTACTCAGTAAAGATGTTTGAATTGGATTCTATAGGAGTTAAGAGAACGAAGCTGATACTGCTGTTGAGACAGAACCTTCGTTGGAACAGTTTGATAAGGGCAAGGTTTTGATGATACAAAAAGCCGCATGCAATTTCCATCAGTGTTGTAGGCGCAGAAATCCAACGAGCCATCCTAATATTGAGGACGGATTATGGATAGGTTTCTAAACACGGATAAAACATATACTACACAGGATAAAGATTCTTTACCATGTCACCCAACGGAGAAAGATCCTTAACAGGACCAAAACTCTTCTCACCCGACAGTGATGCTGAAAGGCCTAGCAACTTGAAGTTTATAACAGATGCAATTGTATTTCCTTCATATATTTCCTCCTCAGAGATCTCCTCTAGGACAAGATCATTATTCCTTTTAGATAGCAAAGGCAAAGCAATCTTCTTCTTTGTTTTCCGACCACTCAAGTCTATAAGCCTGAAAGTAATTGGCGGACATCGTGCAACTGAAAGCCAAAAAGGAGCATAGACCTTGGTAATCTTTGCTTGCAGCGGCCTTTCATGGGTATGCGTATGTTCAGCAATTACTTGAACAATCCTGCAAGCGCCAGTAGCTTAAAGAATTAAGAATGAAAACTAAAATAACATTTTACACAAAATGAAGAAAGAACTTAATCAGCTATCTTATTTTCTTTGAGACCTTCCAGAAATTGAACTTCTTAGATTTATTGTCTTTGAAGGTGCCATCTTAGGATGGGATATGAGTATAGCCTCCTGTAAAGAACGTTAAGAAGTTAGCATCATTACAGTGCATTAGAAAAGGCATCAAGAATCAACTGGGTGAAGAGAACACAAAGTTATCACAACAACTAACATGTAACGGCAACCATCCTCTTTGTGGAAGCAACGAGAAGTACAAAGGATTCCTTATGTTGGCACTATAAACCTTGACAGATTCACCAGGAGAGAATATCCCTCTAACGCAAGTGAGAAAATGACCACTGGCTTGCATCTCAAGAACAGAATATTCAGCAGTAAGAGGAAGATAATTGGTAATCGCAAGGGGTGGCCTGATCACAAGGGTCCAATCTTGAATTGGATCAGAGTGCATGTCCTTTGTGATCTCAGTTGCTTGTATACTCAAGCAAAACCACATGCCCCGGTTACTGTTGGATGAGGTTCCACTAACTGCAGGGCAGTATAGGAGTTCCTCAGACTCACTGAGATTTGATACAGATATTCCAGCGTTTTCTGTTGGCATCTCAAGATCCCGAGTGTTTCCAGACACATCCATTACAGAACTCCATGAATATTCTTCAGTTTTTCCCAAGTAAGAAGGCCGCACTCGCAGTACGTATAGTCCAGAATGGGTCAGGACAGATAAAGGCAACGGAACAACTTCCCCAGGTCTTATAGGCCCAACATAAATCTGAGCCTTGAGATCTCTTGACTTGCCTTTCCTGTTCCTAAGCCACCGTCTCTGTTTTGCATAGTTAACAGATTTTAGTGGATTGGACGACTCTGGCCATTTCAAACTATTGAAATCTGGAGCATAAACCCATCCATCAGCAGTGTTCACAGATTTCTTATCTACATGCCATTCATCAACCCATTCCCAGCCTGATGGAAGCTCAACTTCATTTGTCCCCTACCCAAATGACAGAAATTGATGGCTTAAGACCAGAAATAGAGAAGCCAATTGCTACTTAAGTACAGGTAAAAAAACAATAAAATGTGGATACATACCTCATTAGCGTCAAACCACCCAATATCAGGATTATATTTCTGGGTCTCAAAAAACTCATCTGTCACAACTTCATCAACATAAACCTCTTGTGTCTCATCATTATCATGTCTTTTTTTCTCATTTGAAGCATTGAGCGTGAGCTGTAAATCCAGTGTAAATTCTGTGTAGTTACGAACTAAAACCAGAGATCTAATCTTGACATATCGATTTCCATCAGCTACGCTCACTTCACTGGCAACAACAGTATTTCCTAGTCGCCAACAAGCAGCAGGTGCAGCATAATTCAGCCTCACAGTAGTCCAAGGTCCTTCTCTGGTAGGACTAATCTGGATAAACCCAGATCTTGCCTTAGTGTTATAGGACTTCTCACTCTTTCCAACTTCAAGTTGAGGAGACAAGTAAGCAGCTAATTTTATTCTTCCTGATGATTTCATTTCTTTTCCTTCACTAGTTATCATCTGCATTTCATGGTGAGATAAGCAAGACACCATAAAAAAGTAGCAAAACGGGACACCGTAAAGCAATTCCTATTTTGTTTTCAGGAACAATATAAAAAGAAGAAGGAACAGAAGAGAAAATCACCGTAGACCCCGAAGAGGACAACTCTAGCCAATTGAATTCAAGTGAACTGTTGTAAGACGCTGGATTCTCTTGGGGTCTAAATATATGGTTCAGCGGAGCTAATGAATAACCAACAGTATAACCTGCAAAGAACAGTTCAAATTAAAAATACAGCACCACACATTAGTCTAATCTGTATCAAATGGACAACTCAGACGCCTGTTAAGATATAGACACAAATACAAAAAGATAAATAGAAATTCTGACAGGCTCTCAACATTTATTTCTTCAAACACACATTCTTCCAATTTCCCGTTCAACTAAAGTTATAGTTGATGAGAATATCTATATTTACGATTGGATAAATGAGCTTAAGCTTATGATGAATAAATCTAATCAGAAAACTATGTCAACAGAAAGGGCCACCTCAGAGGGATGAATGTACCAGAGCTGGTTAAAAAACAGGTTTCTACTGCAAATATTCCATTCTTTCACAAGCAGTGCAAGAAAATATCACGCAAATGTAAAGCCCTGCATGCTCCTATATGCTTGTTTTTTGATCAGGTATAAGATACTATTAACAATAAGTTTTTTTAAAAAAACGTTATACCAATAAGTAGAAAATCTTACAAAAAGATATGGTTTTCTACAAATGACACGCAATCTTCTACACCTACCCGCCCTCGTGGGTGCATAAAAGAGGAAATAAGGTTAAGAGACAAGTTCACTAATGTACAAGATCCTTCATTATTCAATCAAACCCATACACTTTTAAACCCATTTCATGCTTCTAAATGTGCTATTTAATGCTATTATATGTTTGGGGTTGGATATGTTGCTTAAACATAGTGTCGATTGTGGAACAATGATTTGTTTGTTGGGAAGAATCAGAAATGAGTGGGCTTGATATGGTAGCATAAAGGGAGGAGCATTGAAGTTAAAAAATGAAGGGAAGCACAGTAAGCCTCCATTGTAGTGCCGGGTTGATTCAGCAATCACGCACACGACATGTGCACCATAGCGTGAAGAGAAATCCTTTCACGTGATGGCTACACCATGACGCGACTTATCTGATGTACTAGCAATATGAAAATCTGAAAGATGGGATTTTCGCCCCATTCTTCCTACACCCAAGCTAGGGCACAAGACATTGAAGATGTTTTGACCCCAAATCCTAACCCAACCACCAAAGAGAGTATTATATGGATTATTTGTGTTATATTATGATATTAACACAAATATCACCTGGCTTGATGAATTTTTGATAATATGGTATGGGTAGATTATCCATGGTGGAAATAACCCCTTTGATTGAGGTTAGGGCTATGGCTCGCCTCGAGGTGGTTAAGAGATTTTGATCATCATTGGTTTGAATTCCAAAGATTTAATTGTTGTAGTGGATGAATAGAGGGAATGTAAATGAGTTAGCGATGATGGGAAAAGGACGGGTGCATCTTGATTCACCCTAAATTCACTTCCATGGCATGGGTAATTTATTTATGACGAAACTTACACAACTAATCAAATAAATGAGGACATGAATATCCCATAAAAGATCAACAAATCCATAAGAACATCAAGCTATTCACTTGGGAAATGTATCATGTTACTCACTTACAATCAGTTATGAATGAAGTGGAAGCACTAGAAATTCAATTTGCTATGTACTTTTTGGAAGATAGTTGGTAGATGGTGTCGTTAATATGCAGGTTCCAGCAACAAAAGAATCCATACGAGGCCTTTTTTAGCATGCATCGCTAAACGTCTTAATTTAACTTTTATCCAAACATAAGCTGGTTGCAATTAACCAGATTCTGATCCTTCCTGGTAAGCAGATTCAAGAATGCAATTAGACTTTCCAGTTACTGCTTCTTGCCACTACCGTGATAATGTTTTCACAATCATTTCAGTCATAACACAAATGCTTTTCTGATTAATCAAATTCAAAAAAGTGCCTGTTTCGAGTGAGACCAACAAAGAGAAGATTTCTGGATATATTGGAACTCTAAATTGCATGAGCTATGAAAATAAGGAAGCAGCAAAAACGACAAAATAGTAGTTAAGAAATACCTCTTCCCATATCCATTACAACAAGCTCCAGATTGCAGAAATCCTGTTTGGTAATAGAAGCATGACAATGAAAATTTTCAAAAAACGATGAGGAAAAAGCTTGACGTTAAATAAATTGCAAGATAAGAAGCACGCAAAACAATTATTATTAGCCAAAAACATAGTAAAAACAACAACAACCCATGTGAAATCCGCCTAGGGAATGTAGAGTGTACACATGCCTTACCACTACCTCTCCGAGGTCAAGAGGCTGTTTCCGAGAGATCCTCGGCTCAAGCAAATCAAGGCAGTAATTTAAAGAAAAACATGACAGCTAATAGCAAAGTAGTGCAGAGCATGCATGCAAGAAACCATAACATTAAGAACAAGGTGTAGTTCACAGTAAACCACAGGTGATAATCAAAAACCCAAAACCAAAGCCTGCATGAATATGTTAATACTATGACTGACACGGAGATCCACCCAGCCAAGGACATGAATAGGCTAGTAATAGGAGCACCTCGCAACTACCTACTAACTTTCTACCCTTATTCGTGACCTCCATCCCCTCCTGTCTTAGGTTTGTCCTCGGTAAGTAGCAGATGTGTTATATGTGTTGGACATAGATGACAGAAAGTCACTAAAAAGTAAATATGACTACATCCATCAACAACTATGATTAGTACACGTACATGGAAAATGCTACAACTTATTCAGAAAAATAGGAGGGCAAAAAGAGCTTTTGGGGGTGGATGGGGGACGAGTGCCCCTTATCCATATTTGGAAAACAAAATTATTCATTTACTTGATTCCTTCAAAATTCAGAAATTACCTTCCAGTCTCTAATTTTTTTACTATGTTCTTTTGAGATCTAACATAATGGCATGGCCTTACGGGTACAACCTTGGTCTCACCTAAAGCAATGGAAAGAAGATGTATCTTTTTGGTATGCTCTCTCTCTCTCTCTCTCTCCTATGTAAACCTCTATATGATCCTAAGAGGAACCAAGCACACATGCAAGAGAGGGAGGGCAATGTACTATGCAAGTCAAATATATTTTCTCCTTGTGTCAGTGATCAGAAAACCTCATAATAAAGCACATTGAGGAACCTTGACTCAGAGAACCATTCAGTGTTGTTATTATATCTGACAGGTGCAACATGATCAACAGTTGTACTCACTAAGGTCCCACCAATGTAATGCATGTTCCACTGACTCCAGAAGCAAACATAAAAATGATGTGTTTGCAGGAAACACAGATAAAAGGTCACAGTTGTTTGCATAATATGAGCAGTTTATGTTTTGGTGAAAACCATTTTCCATAAGTAAACCCTTAAAGACTGTATTTCTGCAACAAAGATGGATAAGCATATAAGCAACAGGTACACAAAAGTCAGCAGCACAGAATGGAGTTCTATCCAAGAAGTTCATGTAATTGTCTACAAAACTTGGAATGTCAGAAGATGATACAAATATTAATCCACCCCTCCCCCTATTAAAAAAAGAAAAGAAAGAAAGAAAACAGGAAAAAGGAGTACAAAATACTCTACTCTCAACACCTTCCAAGCTCTTCCATTTCTGTATCATTACAATTCACATTAAGCTTACACGTTGTAATGACTCTCTCATTTGCATTTGCTTCTTTCAACCACTTGGCAATTCAAGCTATCGAAAGTATGACTAACCAACTTAATATAAGGATCTTGAGAACCCAATTAGAGTTCCTCATTATGGTCAACAATTCTTGAATCTGAATCCTTAGATGATTCTTAATTAAAGGATTAATTGAATAAATTTTGAAGAAGAGACCACCTCAGAGCCACTAAGCATTCTATGAGCAGACAGACATGCAATATATGCAGCAAGTATATTATTTTCAGGAACATGCAATATAATAGTAATATGAATTCATGATGTACGTCCTATGAGACTTTGCAGAGGCAGAAAGTACAGACCGGTGAATCAACTTTGAAGAAAAATACTTCATTCCATTTCACTGAGATTATATCAGAAGATATAGAACCATATGAGCTATTGCCACGAGTGCGTGCACTTTGTTGAATGGACAGAGATGGACAAGGGTGACTCTGATCTGGAGCAAGACGGACTTCTACGGCATACTCATGAGAAGACAAGCCTTCAACCTGTTGGAACTGCATTTCAAAGGCGTCAATGTAAGAAATGGAGGATCATCCCTTCATGTATATGGAGGACAATTTGGAAGGAAAGAAATGACAGATGTTTTGAGGATAGAAGCAATTCAGTACAGAAGATTAAGATTTGTTATTCTGCTTTTGGTGTACAAATCTGTACTCTGGTGATACAGAATCAATCCTAGATGTCCTAGATACCATTTTAGTTTGATCTTATTTGTGGCATACTTTATATCTATTTTCACCTTTGTAAATATGACTTTTCAATACTACCTATGTACAGCTTTTGAATACAAAATGCTACCTGTTTCAAAAAAAAAAAAAAAAAAAGCGTCCATATGAGTTACAAACAACAATAACTAAGACAACAGGCTTCCAAAGACTTCAGATATAAATTAATCAGCATCTTATAGATGAGCCGAACTTGTTAAAGTTAGCTGGTTCCAACAAAAAGTTATCATGGGAAGGGTATATTATTTTGGGTTGGATAAACTATTGATAGAGGCGGGTTTTTTAATTTCATCCAATAAAAAAAATTTGAAAATTTTAGAGACTAGATTTCTAGTATAAAAAATTTCAAATTGTTTATAATCATAGAAAAAACACTTATAATGTTCTGTTAGCACTCAATATATCACTCTGACAACTATTTTTATTGTCTGATGCCGCCTTTTTAAGACACAGCTCATGAGTGATGAGGTGTATACCTTTATTTCTTGACATCTGCTTTAGCATCCTTAAACAAGAAGCACACAACACGGGTTTCACTTAGGCTATAGGGATAAGCATGCCTTTAGTGAAATAAATAACACTGGATAGACCCAGAAAACAATATAGGTTACCTCCATTGCATCTTCTATAATAGAAAACACAATAGTTCTCTAGTTTATGTTTATACCAACTAAGGATTGCAAGAACATTAATTCAGATAAGATATTGCTTCAAGGAAAAACTTTTGCAAATGAACTTCCTAGATGAGCCTCAGTTCCAAATGATTCATTCCAACAAATGGCAAAGAATCATGCTAGTCTAGAAAGACAAACCAGTTAGGAAACTATTTACTATTATTTTGGTTCTGAAAGTTTTGGAACTCCCAGGAGAAACAATTCTTATACCACTGAGCAGAGGGGGAAAAAGGGTTGCATTCTGAAGCAGACAGCAGAAGGTTGATAGAGTCATGAGTACAACAGAAAAAAGGTATCCCCTATCACATGGTCTTCCCAAATCTTAATCAATGTACCAACGATTGCTCTCATGGAAAGTGGAGCCAGAGAAGGCTAAACTTGATATGAATTTGCAAGAACTTGAATGAGTCATCCCGTACCTGTTTTTTCTTATCATTAGATAGAGATTTAGAATCTCCACAACCATTTCCCTGGTAAATGTTTCTAGGAAGCAAATCACTTAAACCCTAACTACTACCAGAAGTCAGGAAAGATGATTTTATTCATCTTGTCTCTACTCTCTCTCTCTCTCTCTATTAATCTATCTTTGACAAGCATAAAAAATAGCGCAAGTCTCATGACTTAAAAGTAGCAGCAAATGCAGCTCCACAAGCATCTATTGTGAAACAGCTAGTAAATTTTCCTAGTTTCCATGTCCTCCATTAAACACAACACTGTCATTTATGAAGGAGCTGATGTATTTTACACAAATCTTTAGTTTTCTATTACCACTGTAAAAGAAACTGGATACATACCTCTGCAGCTGCTATGATTATTGTCACCATTATATTGCCTTTTTCAAAAAAACTTCCTTTCAAGTGTGAATCTAGCATATTCTTCGCAACAGGTACTTTAATTGGTTTGCTATCTCCAGAAGGCATTTTAATTATGCTGGGTAGTCCCCTGATTTCTGTAGCTCTTATGAAAATGTCCTGACCAAGATTATTCTGTGGGATAATGAAGTAATTTCTTCTGTGATGAACATCAATGATGGACCTGCTTCCTCCAGTTGGTGAGACTGCATCCTGTCAAATAAAATTAGAAAAATAGGGATACATTACTAACAGTAGGAGGAGGATATACAAGATATCTGATACAATATCTCATGAAGCATAGTGAATTGCATATTTTAGTTTGAATAGTTTCTTGAATTACTCAAATGTTGTGTTAAGATATTCAGTGGAATGAATCACATGGTAATATCTCATGTATATATAACAAGTAACAGCAGGTAGCTGGAGAGAAATTTTTAGTGTAAGTAATGATCCTTAAACATGGGTGCTCTTTAAGCTTGGGTGCTCCATACTGAAGAAATTGATACCAGGTTAGAATATTTATCAAAGAAAGAAGATTTGCCTGGTAGGACTCCTTGGCATGGCTGAGGTTATTCCAGCTGGCATAGGCCTGAAATATTGTGTTGGCATTAGACACAGATATATTTAAGTTCAAATCCCTTGTAGATGCAAGACGAATCTGGGAAGCTGCACCAGGAGCATGGACATCGTACTGGTACCTGAATATTTAAAAAATCACTCCAGATAATAAATCCTCAAACTGAGGTGCTCTCATACATGCTAAACATTTTGCAGAAAAGGAGGTTGATATGCTAGGTCAAAAAATACCCCCAGCAACTACATCTCTACAATAAAAAATGTAGTGAATGTTGAAACCAAAATATAAGTAGACATCCGACAAAAGCAAAGATTGACCATCTAAGAGAAACAAACACAGAATTCAGAATAGGAATGACTCAAATGGTTTGATAGTTCCCATATAGATACAACTCATGCTATAATGGCAAGATTGAAAAAAGTTGCAGTTCCAGTCTACAGTTATGATCCAAAATATCAAGGCAGAATGTTTGGGCAAGACAAGAAAGGAACTTAATCTTTTTCTGAAAAGGGCAGCCCGGTGCACAAAGCATCCCGCATTCATGCAGGGCCAGGAAGACACACCTCAAGGGGTGTGAACTTAATGTGTCTTCGAAAAAAAATTCAAATGATCAAATAACTAGAATATAATCAGTAGTTCCATGATCAAGTAATGTATGGATTTCATATAAAAATCATGAAGAGGAAGAGAACATTTCACACGATGTGTCACGGTAGAGTACCAGGGTCCTAAAAATTCTAGTTTCCATTTCAAGGAAAAAAATTGTAGCTTATACTCATCTTACTCATCAGTAGAACTGTTACAATAATAATGAAAGAAGTAGTGGAAGTTAAAAAAGTAGATAGAAAAAAACCTCAATGATCCGTCAACTGGCTCCAAAAGAGGCTCCCAAGAATCATACTTATCATTGTATGATCTAGCAGCCAAGGAAAAGGTCACACTGGAATTCAGATAGTCAGACCTTTGATGTAAATTGAAAGTTATGCCACTGAAAGACACGTTACACAAAGGAACCATCTGCGAATTGAGTAGAACAAAAAGAGATATAAATTAATAATGGATATACCCTGTTAATGTAATCCAGAATAACAAATAGCATGTAGAAGCATTAATAGCCTGTTTCTTCTGAAAGATCAGAAGTGCTTCTTTTTTTTCAATAAAGCACTTCTTTTTAGGTTTGTGAAGAAATTAAATGCTTTAGAATAGTAGTGGAAGATGTCTTTCAGTTTGAAGCTTTCTCCTAAAAATAAGTGCTTCAGATTTTTTTATGACAAGAATACCCATATAAGAAAGAATTGACAACTGATAAGCATATCCTTTTTCGCAGTTTGACACAAAACACTTCTTAAAAATATTGGCCAATCACAAACTGCTACTCTCCCAAAGAGCTTGTTTAAAAAACACTTTTGATATGAAGATCTTCTCAAAATAAACTGATTTTGACAGCTTGACCAGACATGTTACAAGTAGTAGAAATTGGGAACTTATTTATATGTTGTGAGAAATATAGGAAAATAATATTATTGAATTGTTGTTGTGTCTACATTATTTCATTGAGACCCTATTTATAGACCCTGGAATACAATCATTTACCAAGTAGGATACTATTAAGTATTCCTATTTCTATTTCTATTTCAATTCTAATACGATTGTATAAACCTATTCCTATTCTAATAGGATTGTATAAACCTATTCCTATTCTAACACTGCCTATAACACCCCGTATTCGAAACAGACCAAAATTCAGATTTCGAGAAGTTGCAGGTGCAACTTACAGTCACCATCCACGGACCGTAGGTTAGACCACGGCCCGTGCTGGTGGTCCGTGGTTCACCACTGCAACCTCTGCTCAAACCAGCTCAGAAAATTGGCTAAGTCCCGACTCACGGACAGACCCACGGTCCGTAGATCAGACCACGGTCCGTGGTCT
>NW_006239198.1:568638-569797 GCF_000226075.1 Solanum tuberosum | reverse complement strand
CTATTCCTATTCCTATTCTAATAGGATTGTATAAACCTATTCCTATTCTAATAAGATTGTATAAACCTATTCTTATTCTAACACTCCCCCTCAAGCTAGTGCATACAATTCATGTACCTAGCTTGTTACATATGTAATTAATACGAGGACCAATGAGGGGCTTGGTGAGATATCTACAAGTTGAACAGTCGACTTCACAAAATTGATAGTCAATCTCAATGTGCTTGTCTTCTCATTAAGATTTTGATGCATAATATCAGTTGTGAGAAATATGGGAAAAGAATAGTATTGAATTGTTGTTGTTTCTACATTATTACATTGAGACCCTATTTATAGACCCTAGAATACAATCCTTTACCAAGTAGGATACTATTTAGTATTCCTATTCCTATTCCTATTCTAATAGGATTGTATAAACCTATTCCTATTCTAATAGGATTGTATAAATCTATTCCTATTCCAATAGGATTGTATAAACTTATTCCTATTCTAACATCAGTCAATCTCAATGTGCTTAATCTTTTCTCATGAAATACTGAATTTGATTCATAATGTTGATAAAACACAGAGTTATAAAGTTACAGTGTTGGAATTCCCAAACAAAACTTGCAAAGACTGTTTCAAACCATAGAGTGACTCACATAATTGACATACAAGGCTACTAAACTCCCCCTGAGCAACAAAGTGCTCAAAATCTAGTATAAAGTATATGGATCATGTTGGAATCAATAGATGAGTCGATATCAAACAAGTCACCGAAAAACTGGCCGGAACATGCTCATATGCCAGAGTATTAGATTTGATGGTTAAAAATGGTCACAATCTAAGAAATAAAATTATATGAGTAGGGTCAGAATGATGTCACGACCCAACTAGAAAATAGAAATTATATAGGAAAGGTTGGATTGATGGCACAACCCTATTGAAAAAGAGAAATAATATGGGTAGGGTCGGAATGATGGCACGACCATACTGGAAAAGAAAAATTATACGGGTAGGGTTGGAATGATGGCACAACCCTACGCAAATCAGATTTGAGAAGTCACCGGAAAGACGAATGGAACTATGCAAATCAAATCTGAGGAGTCACTGAAAAAGACACATGATGCTACGCAACTCAGATATGAGAAAATAGTTCGAAAAAAATCCACGGTACTAC
>NW_006239198.1:546271-560212 GCF_000226075.1 Solanum tuberosum | reverse complement strand
ATAGAGTGACTTACGTAATCAACATACAAGGCTACTAAACTCCCCCGAGCAACAAAGTGCTCAAATTCTAGTATAAAGTATATGGATCATGTTGGAATCAATAGATTAGTCGATATTAAACTAGTCACCCAAAAACTGGCCGGAACATGCTCATATGTCGGAGTATTAGATTTGATGGCTAAAAGTGGTCACTGTCTAAGAAATAAAATTATATGGGTAGGGTCGGAATAATGTCACAACCCAACTAGAAAATAGAAATTATGTAGGATAGTTCAAATTGATGGAACGACCCCATTGAAAAAGAGAAATAATATGGGTAGGGTCGGAATGATGGCACGACCATACTGGAAAAGAAAAATTATACGGGTAGGGTTGGAATGATGGCACAACCCTACGCAAATCAAATTTGAGGAGTCACCGGAAAGACGAATGGAACTATGCAAATCAAATCTGAAGAGTCACGGAAAAGATACACGATGCTATGCAACTCAGATATGAGAAAATAGTTCGGAAAAATCCACGGTACTACACAAATTAAATATGAAAAGTAATCCGGAGAGATGCACGGTGCTATGCAAATCAGATATGCAAAAAAGGTAGTCACCGGAAGGATGGCACGGTGCTATACAAATTAAATATGAAATGGTGATGTTCACAGTTGTTACTAAAAAAGATACATGGTGACCCAACTTTTGCTAACATAATCATTGGCCAGACGGGCAGCATATATGGGTGCCACCCACCGGCAGCGGAAGCTCTTTTGATTTTTCTACCAAGATCGTAGAGACTCTGATACCATGTGAGAAATATAGGAAAATAATATTATTAAATTGTTGTTGTGTCTACATTATTACATTGAGACCCTATTTATAGACCCTGTAATACAATTTTTTACCAAGTAGGATACTATTAAGTATTCATATTTCTATTTCTATTCCTATTCTAATAAAATTGTATAAACCTATTCCTATTCTAATAGGATTGTATAAACCTATTCCTATTCTAATAGGATTGTATAAACCTATTCCTATTCTAATAGGATTGTATAAACCTATTCCTATTCTAATAGGATTGTATAAACCTATTCCTATTCTAATAGGATTGTATAAACCTATTCCTATTCTAATAGGATTGTATAAACCTATTCCTATTCTAATAGGATTGTATAAACCTATTCCTATTCTAATAGGATTGTATAAACCTATTCCTATTCTAATAGGATTGTATAAACCTATTCCTATTCTAATAGGATTGTATAAACCTATTCCTATTCTAATAGGATTGTATAAACCTATTCCTATTCTAATAGGATTGTATAAACCTATTCCTATTCTAACACATGCTACTACATCAAAGGTGATACATGTATTCTTGATATTACAAGAAGGAGATGCCAATATATGAGAACCATCTAGTAAATAGTAATACAAGTAGAACAGAAAAGGTTTTGCAGGTTACATGCACCAATAACCTTGGAAGGAGATCAACTACAAAGGCCATCTATCTTGTAAGGAGATTGTTGGATCAGTATAGGGACAAGAAGAGACTTACATGTGGTGTTCATAGACCTAGAAAAGGCATATGATAAAGACCCTAGGGAGGTCGAGATGTTTGGAAGTGAGAAGTGTACTTGTGGCTTATATTAGGGTAATTAAGGGCATGTCAGTGCCAAGACCCGGGTTAGAACACAGATGATCAGAAAAATTTCCGGTCATGATGGGGTTACACCAGGGATCAACCCTTAGCCTATTATAATTTGTCATAGTGATGGACGAATTGACACGGCATATTCAAGGGATTACGCGTGAGGCGAAGGTGAAAGTGAAGATTGATGTACAAGTCATACCTAAGGAAGGAAGTTTCAAGTACCTTCGGTCCATAATCCAAGGATACGGGGAGAAAGATGATGATGTCTCCCATCATATTGGAGTGGATGGGTGAAATGTAGACTTTCATTTGGGCTACTGTGCGATAAGAATGTGTTGCTAAGGGTAAGTTCTGCAGAGGGGTGATTAGACCATCATTATTGTATAGGCCGAAGAAATAGCTAGTCAAGAACGCCTTCTATGAGTGTAGCAAAGATGAATATGTTCGGATGGATGTATGGGCATACTAGGAGAGATGATTAAGGATGACATTATACCCCGTAGCGGACAAGATGAGAAAAGCGAGGCTGGAACGGTTCGAGCATGTGAAGGGAAAATGCATGGATGCACTTGCACCAGTAAAGAGGTGTGAGAGATCAGCTATATCAAGAGTTAGGAGAGATAGAGGTAGGTCGAAGAACTAGGAAAAGTGATAAAACTGGATATGGCACAACTTTAGCTTGTTGAGTACATAGTCTTAGATTGGGAAGGTGTGGAGATCGAGGATAAGGGTAGAAGTTAGTAGATAGTCGAGTGTTGTCACCCTTTAGATGGGAGAGGTAAGGGCTAGACCCATCTTCTTGTAGCCAGATTAGAGCTTGTTTGGATTGACTTATAACGTATGGCTTATAAGCATAAGCTCCTAATATGACTTTTGGCTTATTTTTATTATTTGTGTAAAAAAGAAGTGCTTAGAAACACTTTTTTTCATCTTACCCAAACACTACAAAAGTGCTTAAGAGCTATTTTGCCTGAAAAGCACCTAAAATAAGTCAATCCAAACAGGCTCTTACTAGTAGTATTTAGTAATTGTGTAATTTCTTCAGCATCTAAAGTAAGGTGTTCTACTATTTGTTGCTTCATTTTCTTGATATTTTGCTCACATATTTTTCTTGCAACCCAGCTTCAAATAACTTCTCATTTGAGTCGAGGGTCCATCAGAAACAGTGTCTCAACCCTACAAAGGTAGGGGTAAAGTCGACTTACATTCTACCCTCTGTGGACCCCACCTGTGAGACTACATTGGGTATGTCACTGTTGTTCTATAACCTAGTAGAAGTATTTTCAAACAATTGCAATTTGTTCTATCAATAATACAACTAATTTAACCAATTTGGCAATTAGAAATGTGCAGCAGAAACTAAAGCTACCGAAAAGCATAAATTGATTACCAAGCCACCATAATCATCAAAAAGGGCTGCAGAGAATGTTCTGATTTTTGCATCAACCACCATATCCTCTAAACCACTAGCCATATCTCGATCAGCAAGCTTTAAAGCAAGCCTCTTTGGAGGTTTCTTGAAACCACTGCGAACAATGAAAGGTCCCAACTCATCTCCAATAACCCACAAACTAAATGGTTCCCTCGTGAATTTGGAATCAGATGTATCCCAAATGCTTTGTTCCGAAAACTGATCACTAGCAACCATATCACTGCGGATGCATCTTAAGGAACCAAAATCAGATTGATTTGGTGCTCCTTTGCAGGCTATACAACCCAAGGATACAAAGCCTGGAGGAGGCTGGGGCATCCAAAAAGATATACCATCCACTGATCTATGTTTCTTTATCTGTCCCACAAGCGTAAAGTCTGAAGGGGCTTTGTAAAGCTCATCAGAATCCTGAAGTACAATGCAAGTATTTGGAGACTCATACCCTTGAACTGCAATATCACTAAAATATACCATCCCTTGAGGAATAATAGGGCGCCATATAGATAATTTCTTTCTAGATCCAGAACCTTGATTCCACCAAATTAGCCTAAATGTAGCATTGGCTTCAAACCTGCGACGAGAGTTTACTGTAGATGACCTCTCTGATTGAACTGCGTGATTTTGACCAGACGAAACCCCAGTTTCTGAGCTCTTTGATGTTTCAGAAAAATCTCTGGGAAGCCCAAAGAAAATACGCCGAAGATCGTATGCTCTGCCGCACAACTTCAAAGTAGTCGGATCTGAAGGCAGGAAGGTACCAATGGAATTATCCACACGCCAGAATGCCAATTCGGAAGATCTGGTAGCAACACTAAGTACAGATTAGAATATATTCTATATTGAACTGAAAAGCATGTATAGTGATATTGGTAACCGCATTACAGACCGGTAAAATATGTACAAGTATGCAAAACCAATAAGTCGTATGATTTGACTTGAATGCAATTTGGAAGAAATGAGTAAGATGAGAATAAATTTGCTTTATCGCTTATATACTAGTTCCAGTACCTATGATTCCATGAATCAGAAAGAAAACAAATAAATAACTTCACATACCGATTCATCATGCCAATATAAACACAATCTCTCAGATCACATGGTGAAACTAAAGAAGCTAAGATGCACCAGGCAGACGATATTGGAGGTTCCATACTTCCAGGAGAGACTACACAGCCCACTGCAACATAACCTTTCGGTGCTTTAGGGAACCAAATGGAACAAGTGCTATCTTCTTTAGATAAACACGTGGTTGGCCCCAATTCACCATCCTCGTAGGGGGATGAGGGCCAAATGAGCATGAAAGACTCAGGCCTCTTTACTCTGACAAAG
Organism: Solanum tuberosum; assembly: GCF_000226075.1. Classification (NCBI taxonomy): domain Eukaryota; kingdom Viridiplantae; phylum Streptophyta; class Magnoliopsida; order Solanales; family Solanaceae; genus Solanum; species Solanum tuberosum. The sequence goes on along the minus strand of NW_006239198.1, from coordinate 555,804 downwards.
CTGGTATTCAGAGCAATGACTCCTTTTGTGGGTGGTTTGTCACTGTTGAACTAGAGCAGTTAGTATCACAGGCAAATTTGCAAAGGTAATAGAGAGAACGAATCTGGGGAAATTTACTAACATTGGTGTCAGATAGTCTCCAATTGTTCCATAACCAGGTGGAGCTCGAGCTCTCCAGAAAGCATATATTTGGTTACACGGACCTGTGATGAAACAATCAACATTATTCATCAGTTTAGACCTCTCTTTAACACAAGGGGAAAAAAATTACTCTTGGATGCACTAGTTCATACTTTTGATAGTCCCAACTTTGTCAAACTCGGAGCACACCACAGTCATTTTCTTTGATGTGGTCCTCAAAAATGCTAAGATATCATCCTCAACTGCCAAAAACAGTCTTAAGATGCTGAACGAAAAGTTCATAAAAATATCGGACACAGACAACTGTATATTTGACTTTCCAGAAGCATTAGAGAACTTCACAGAGGTATCGAAAGGTTCCACTATTCTGACTCCATTGCTCTCCATAGTTAATCCAAGAACATTTGCATTCACGTCAAATGTATCACCTTTTAGAACAATCCTGGAAACATCACAGCCAAGTTTGTTACATAATACCTTTTAAGAGAAAGCAGAGCAACAGACAACCAGGTGTCCTCAAATTACAGTTAGTGTCAAAACTATAGATAGAAGAGATATACTGATTAATTGATTATTTATGAATGCATGACACCTTTTATAGCTTAACCACAATACATATGATATTTGTCTAATATAAGATAGTATCTTACTTAAGAATGTGAGTGATTGTCGCCAAACTCTAGCATTCTAAACTAACACACAACGACGATAACAACAACAACTACTATAACGCCTCAATTCCAACACTAAAACTTGAAATTAAAGGTAATATTAAGAAAAAGTGGAAGCAAAGCCTTGTACTTATCCCCTGCATACAGCGGGGGATATTTTTTATTTCAACATTGCATTGCACTCGAGCTAGAGCTAAATCCATTAATCATTACAGTGAAAGCCACAAGGACTGATGAAAACACCAAATGTAAAATCCAAACACCTCATTGTAGTCCCCAATCAAAAACACAATGTGAAGACCAAACGAGAGATTTATCATAGTTCCAAACATAAATAAATGAATCAAATCATTTCCTGATAGCTTAAGAGTTTAGATAAGGTGATTCACACAGTTAAACTTGAGACCTGAGCAAGTGGATATCCAGTATCTCAAATAGGGAGAAGGGGCAAATAAACCCCTCAACTTGCGATTTAGAGCGGATATATCTCTCATTAAAAAGTGGTGCATATATACCCTCGCCGTCTAACAAATGGTGCATATTTATCCTTTTCATTATTTACCACGTGGCAATAACTTGTCATTATTTTGGACCTAAAGTGTAATTCGGGTCGTATTGTCTAAAGTTGGGTCATTTAAATTGTTGGCCCCATTTTTTAAACTAAAAAATCAGTTTTAGAAAAAAAAATTAACACAGTGAAGTTGTTAACGAAAAGGATATATATGCACCATTTGTTAGACGACAAGGGTATGTACACTATTTGTTAGATGACGAGGGTATATATGCAACACTGCTTTAATGTGGGGTATAACTGCTCTAAATCACAAGATTGAGGGCTATAAGTGCCCTTTTTCCCTTTCAAATATCAGTCACCCATCATCAGAAAGCACACAAACTTGGCCCATAAAAGGAAATCAAGCTCGTATATGAGGGAACGCATTGCAAATCTAAAACAAATAGAAGTGTCATTTCTCTCATAGTTTTAGTGTGTGCACAGTACGAAGGAAAATATTTTCTTGGAAAATGCTTGTTAGAAAAATAAGTGATTTTCTTACGTATTTTCTTGTGGTCGGTAAGTAAGCAAAAAATATTATCCTAAAAGAATTTGTATATAATCTAGACAATAATATGGGAGGACTACGGGGGTGGGAGTGAGGATGAGGTGTGTTGGAGGGTTGGCAGGACACAATCTTGTGGAATGCCACTTGTGAAAATTGTAATTCCTACTTTCATTGGGGAAGTCATTTTTCTTATTTTTAAGAAATTGGAAAACATTTTCCTCCACAGTGAAAACACCGTTAAGCATTTCAAAAAGACAATTAACACAACTGGACAATCTTTTTTCTTACACATAATACACCAACAAAGAAATATATCTATGTTACCACTAAACTGAAACAAATTCTGGATCATGCTTAGTCTGCCGTGAACCTCAAACCATAAAAAAATCTTGGAAAAAAGCTTGCTTTGCAAATGAAAGGGAGCATGAGCTCTTGGACACTAGAAAGACAGCTGATAGAACGGTCAGTCAGTATATTAACCTGACCAGTCTTTGGTAACTGCTCTCTCCGCCCCAATTTTATGTGATGCACTTTCACTGAGTATGGAGTTCAAGAAACAAAAACTTTTAAAATTTGTGGTATAAAACAAGTCATTGATATTTTTTTTGAGAATGGTAAGTTTTATTCATTAGCATAAAGACTATGTTGGTAGCAGTATGTATAAGCCATAGATATTTTCTTTGAGACGAAGTCATAGATATTTGTGTGGCTATAAAGCATCTCACAAGAGTAAAACAGGAAGTTTAAAGTTGAATCTATCTATCTATCTATACTACCTTAAAAGCATAAACTTTCTAACCTGAATGTTAAATTACTATAATACCCCCCCAAAAAACACCCCCTAACATAAATGTTAAATTATTATAATACCTGCAACTAAAAACACTCAATTCAATACATCTCTAAATTTATTTATTTACTTATATACTATATTAAAGCAGACACCTTTTCACATTGAAGGATTGTGACTTTTTAGAAGAGTTGTGACTTTTCCAATGATATCTTAAAAGCATGAACTCCTTAACTTGGTTGTGATTTTTCAGAAGAGTTGTAACTTTTTCAAAGGATTGTAATTTTTCCGAAGGGTTGTGACTCTGATAAGGCACAATAAGCACTTGTTCATACTATATCCTTTTTTGACTATAAATAGAGGGGTTTCCTCTCATTTTTAAATATACTACCTTAAAAGCATGAACTCCTTAACTTGGTTGTGATTTTTCAGAAGAGTTGTAACTTTTTCAAAGGATTGTAATTTTTCCGAAGGGTTGTGACTCTGATAAGGCACAATAAGCACTTGTTCATACTATATCCTTTTTTGACTATAAATAGAGGGGTTTCCTCTCATTTTTAAATATACTACCTTAAAAGTATGAACTCCTTAATTTGAATATTACATGATTATAACACCCCCAACTTAAAACACCCCTAACTTGAATATTAAATTACTATAATATCACAATTAATAACAGTCAATTGGTATATCTTCTATATTTTATATTTATGTTTATATTTTATGTTACTAGCTTCACGTCACGTGCATTGCACGTGAGTATCATATTATATAGTATACGATGTTGTGAAATAAAATTAATACTACTAAATTAAAGGTTTCTAGTAAATAATTATAATTGAAAGAACATAGGACAAATGCTTTAAATGATTAATACAGATTGTCATAAAGTTACTTGTATTTTAAGATCAAAATGAACAGATATCATTGAAACATTTCAAAATACATTCAAAGTTTAAATATGGAGAGAAAGTGACATTTCTTTAGTAGTATTGTCTTTTATTTCACTCAATTTTGTAAGTAAATTTAACCAACAAAATAAAAAGTCAAAATAAAAAAGGTCACCAATAGTCTTTCCTCTTGAGGTAATGACCATAAATGACGAACACCATTTAAGTACAATTTTTCTCTTAATATTCATACTTAAAATTTAGTATGTGCATGCTACTAATAACAATTACCATAAATATTTCAATATTTTATCTTTATACGTAGTATATCATGAATATTTGAGTAAGGCTATTATAGAGACGTAATTTTACAAAAAAAAAGTACTCTTATAGTTAAGGTCAACACTGTTATAATTAAGTAGAATGTTGTAGAGACAAAAAATATAACATCAAAATTAGTTCTATGTCGTTACAGTGAAATGTTGTAATAACGAATGATGGTGAAATAGAGGTTTGAGTGTAGTCAAATACTTAGCTTGATCAATTCTTTGTTTTAGATATACATACTTCAGTAGCATAATTTAATGTTAATATATACATATGGTGAAAAATATTTCATTTCTTTAAGTTTCGACCTTATCTTTGCGGAATTGTAATCTTTTCCTTTTTTCTGTCGGCGACATATCATATAGTTGTAGTCTAATAAAAGTATCTTGTATATTATAGAAGTTGTATCGTGATATAAAACATTAAACTTTTTCAATAAAAAAAATTAATAAATGAATAACTATATCTATTTTTATATAGCTAGCAAATAGTGTATCTTATGACATACTATTTTCTCAGATTAAAATGAACACAAAATAAGAGGAAGTTCATATTTAAAAATTTCATACTCAATATAAATATATATATATATATATATATATGGAACAATTCATAGCCAATGAAGAAGGAAGAAGAAAATATATGTTCATGTTATATTCACTCTAGTGTTCCATCTGATTGAAATCTCTTGCCACCAATACTTTACTTTCTCCGTTCGTTTGTACTAAATTATCTATTAAAAATTAATTATTATCATATTATAAGTTAAAGTGAAAATCTATTTTTGAAATAGTGGACTTAACATCAAAACTAATAACTCAATGGATTGCGCTGATGTCAATTGTTTTAGCAAAATTAGGAAGAAACTCCTTCGTTTGGGGGAAAAGAATAAAAAATGGAAAAACAAAAGAAATAACTTACCCCAATCATGTGCTTTTTTGTCGTATTTGTTTATTATTATCGTCTCTCCCACAACTTGATCTACTAATTTTATTAGAAAAACTAATCCACAATGTGTGTATTCGTCATTGTTCACTCATTATGTGAACACTAATTATTAAATTCTCTCTCTAATTAAAACACAAAAGAAATTAATTAAAGAAACAAAATAAGAAAAAAGAAATGAAAAACCCCACACGCTATATACACAAGTTTTCTGTGTGAAGAAAAGTTCATAGTTAATTGCACATTTCTCTGTTCTCTTCATTTCTTCTTTAATAGAAAGTCAATACCAAAATTTCAATGCTAAGAACCTCGACGAAACATATCAATGGTTTAGGGATAAATCACTTATGAAAATTTTAAATGATCTCAAATTGTCACAAATAAAAGATTTCCAAGAATTTATAAAGAGTGAATGGTTGTGATTTATGACCGAAGAAGCATGAAGGTTGAAATTGTGTGACTATTCGAAGGAAACAAGTCTTCTTTTAATAAATAAAATATGTAGGTTAATTAAAAGCGTATTAATGTTCTAAAATGATATAAAATAATATTGAAGTATGTATGTGATGAATATCGTAAAAGGAAAATATGAGTGTGAATTGATGAATGATTTGCTACAATTTGCTCACCAACTCTTTCTTATGTGGTACCTCAAATTTCGTGAATTTCAAACTTAATCAACTATTGCAAATAACATTTGAGATTTTTTAAGAAGAAGAAAGAGCAGAAAACTTTAAAAAATCGTAGTTGAAAAGGGGGAGAAAACCCATCTATTTATAGCTAACAAATAGTAGTATGAATAGGTGTTAATTGTGCCTTATAAGAAAAGTCACAACCCAACGAAAAAGTCACTGCTCATCGAAAAATTTACTCCTCATCGGAAAAGTCAAAATCTTTGAAAAAGTCACATCTCATCTGAAAAGGCACAACCCTTTGGAAAAGTGACAACACCGAAAAAGTCACTGCTCATCGAAAAATTTACTCCTCATCGGAAAAGTCAAAATCTTTGGAAAAGTCACATCTAATCGGAAAAGGCACAACCAACCCTTTGGAAAAGTGACAACCCTTTAAAAAAATTACAACCCTTCGAAAAAGTCACAACTCATCGAAAATGTCACAACCTGTCAAGAAAGTCACAACCTTTCAGAAAAGTCACAACCCTTTAATGTCAAAAGATATCTACTTTTAATAAAATACAATTGATTAAATAAATAAAATAAACTGAGTATTTTTAAATAGGGGTATTATAGTAATTCAACATTCAAGTTTGGGAGTTCATGCTTTTAAGGTAGTATAGATAGAAGATAGATATAGATATTATATTAATACCAGGCACCTTTACATATTGAAGGATTGTGACTTCCAATGAATTGTGACTTTTCAAAGGGTACTGACTTTCTGAAGGGTTGAGACTTTTCTGATAAGGCACAATAAGCACATGTGCATACTATCCTTTGTTGGCTATAAATAGAGGGGTACGGTGGACTCGATTTTTTATTCTTTTATTTTGGTTTATTTTTGAATATTTTTTCTTCTCTGTTTGTGTGTTTTTTCTCTCCATTAGACTTCTTATTTTCTATAAAAAAAAAATGTATTATTATTTGGGCTAAAAAATTTAGTTCAAATTCTTGAACTTTTAGAACATTTATACTATTTAGCATGAAATACACGTGCAACGCACGTGTTTGAGAACTAGTTATTTCTAATTATGAGAGATATCATTCTTGTTTGGACAAACTAAAAAGAAGAGTGCATGTCATAAATTGGGAAGGTTAATCCATTCCAGAAACCATTCTACTAACTAAAGATCTAGAAATAGTCGGGTTAAAGGAGTTCAACTGTAAGGAAGATTCATCCTTTATACAGGATTAACCCGATGATCTTTGTCCTATGGTGAACAAACATATATATATATTGACAAAATTTATAAAGCCCCACCACCACCCTGCACATTGCCAACCCGTTTTCATGAGAAGTTGGTATCACAAGTTCATTCTTCTGATTTACCTCCTTAGCAATCCAAAAAAGAGGACATGTACTAACAAAGAAAAATGCTGGAGAGACCAGGGAATAAAATAAATACAATCCATCCAATAAAAGCATACTCTTTCCAGTTTCTCTTGTCCCCATGATAGGGTCATATAAGAGGACTTCGCAACAAAGGCATCCCAAAATGTCTCTTAAATATTATATCAAACTACTCTTACCTAGAATTATTTTCAAAAACCTAAACAACAAAAGACACTTACAAGGGAACATAAAAATGGTAACCATACAAAAGAAAAAAATACTACGAGTAGCGAATGCAAATAGCACTGGTACCAATTACACAAGTTCCGCTCAAGGCTCAAAGGCAGTGTACCTTACTTTTGCCTACCCAAAACCAAGAATACGATTGTGATAAATAATTGTGTCAAGAGGTATATAAAGTCAACCAAAGGAATACATAAAGAGGGTTTACCAATATCTTGAGCTACACCGTCGATTTCCTTTAAGATTTTTGGTTAGATGCGTAAGCATTTCTAAAAGGTATCAGCATCAACCTTTTGTAAGCCTGTTCTAACAACCGTTTCACATCCAATAGACCAACACCACATTAGAACCCAAAAGTTGGGCTACATGTGAAGGAGGGAGTCGGAAATACAATGTTATAGCAAGGGAATTGAAAGATTTTTAGTTACTCTCCCGACTTATAATTTACGGCTGGATGCATAAATTCTTTCATAAAACCTAGTAAACTACACAGGATAAGTAATGCATTACCAAAACTTATGTTGACCATCACAGTAACACGGGAAAGAAGAACTGATGGAGTGGTCCAATTTCATGTGTCATACCAAAAAAGAAAAACTGGGAGAGCAGCAAATCATTCAAAATACTATGGTGTTGTCAAGTATCTCCATTAAGCATTCTTAATCCAAATCAACAGCATAATCAAAAACTAAAGAGAGCTTACTGGACGGACCTTTGTCATCATCTTATTGACACTAGAAGCTTACACCATCAAAATTTCTCAAAACTAATCGAGACAACCATTTTAGAAACTAATTCAACAAACATAGAGTCAATACTCTAACCAATCGACATATTATCAGAGAAATCATCAGTACAAATATAAGCAATATTCTAGAGAAAAAGGAAAGGTTGTGTTATTTCCTCCTCAATAGGCCTACTGAACCAACTAGCATGTCCCAAGACAGCTGATAAGAGGACTTCCATATGCAACTTGGAAGTTCCATGAAATCAGGTTGCAATATGAAAAAGATTCAATTCCCAACAGATAAAAGTAACAACAAAAACGACACACTGTAATGGTCAGTAGAAAGAACCGACCTGCAGAATGCATCCAACTGTGTGTGCAATAATTTGTTCGAAAGAGCAGCAGACTCTCCCACACTTCTTGATGTATTATAGAAGGTAAGCTCTGGACCAATAGCCTGTATTGAGTTCTCCATAAAATGTAATGAAAATACAAGTAGCAAGTTTAAATTTCTATAAAATAACTACTGTGAATTCAATATACCACAGATCATTAACGCTAAGTTTGGTCGGGATGAAAGGCTAGAGAGATGGAAATGATACAGGATCTTCATGATCATTTCCATCACTTAGCGAGGAAATGAAGGACAAGGAATAGTTAAAGTGAACAGGTTCAGTAACTGTTTACGTCAGTTTTCCAATCACTATGAAGTTAGACATAAAAATGGAAACATACCACTTTACTTCCCCTCAAGTTGAATCAAAAAGACCGTATCTACATGATAACTCAAACTACACGAAGCAAATCAAGGGGGTTTCTCCCTTTAAGCCATCCCACTCCATTGTAGAATCAAATATAGTGCTAACAAACTTCACATGCTAAAACGACATATACACAGCAAGACATATATAATGTATAATAGAGCCAAATTACTATCCAGATTGTAGACATTCTAAGGATTAAAGAAAAAGCCCCGATGATATAAATGACAGCATTTCTTCTAATGTAGATCATGTCAGTAATGATAAAAATTGGGAGAAGAAGAAAAAAGTGTGACAAAAAGTTGCTTAAAAGATGTAAATTTGGGAGTAGAAAAAGAAAGCAGACTCTGAGAAGACTGTATTTTTGGTTCTAAGAATCCTAGTATAGATAACATTTTTGTCTAGAAGGCTTTGATGATTCGTACTGTAGTCAAGATCTTTTAGAATCACAACTTCCCAACACATTTTGAGATTCTTATCTCCAAACTGATTGTGTTGAGAGGACCCATGAATCTGAACCTAAGGTCACTCATGAGATTATGGACTGTCATTCAGCCATTCCTATTTACTGGAAGGCCTAAACACAAATGCTAATTTAAAAAGAGACAAAAGGGTTGACAAAACAAAACAAACAAATAGCACCTGTTGGAGAAAGGTTACATGAACACCAGAGAGCAGCAAACATTCTTAAGTGAGTAAACCATGGTGTGTATCACAATTTAATCATAGACAAGAAGAGTTTCTCATTCACGGAGTTTTTGGATTGTAGAAACTAAGGTAAGGTGAAAGACTTATGCAGTTATGCTTACATTTGTAGAAAGGCCATACATGAACCATTTTAGTGTATTGCTTTGGAAGGAAAATCTTTTACTGATATTAATGCTACTCATATACCCTGTGTAACAGCAAAAAGTGGGGTCCGGGGAGGGTAAGTGTACGCTGACCTTACCCCCCCCCCCCCCTCGGG